>NC_139347.1:92616919-92896919 GCF_055883805.1 Amblyomma maculatum
ACAGGATATGACACAAGCTGAAGCCGCTCCAACGTACGTAAGAAATAGCATCGGGCTGTTTGTTTCTCCGTTTGCTTCTCAGGAGGAGCAAACGCAGCTCGAGCCGAACATGAAATAATTGCAGTCAGTGACAATAAAATGAACAGCGATTTGAAGTAGCTTTCAAGTTTAATTTCACGCTATGTAACTTGACTCTAGTGTCGAAACAGCTGCCGGAACGCCAGAGTAGGGAGAACCTGGTGCTCGGCCGGCACACGAATGATTATATAAGTGACGCATGAGTTAAATTCCTCAGACTGCGAGATGTCTTTGTTTTGTGACATCGTTACTTTCTGTCATTCGTTGCTTGCATGAAGAAGTGTCCGTATATCGCTGGTGTTCTCCCCATCCAATTATTCCTTTTCTTCTTTAATTTATAATGCTTTTTTATACCTATAGGGCTTCACGGTGTGCGGTAGCTGTACACTCCATGAGCTTATGTAAAAAATGACTGAGACAAAGGAACTAAAACTCGCGCAGCACCAACTGTGAGGAATGTAAGTGCAAAAGCGTAAGACACTTATTTATTCTCGATTCTTACCTTCATTTTCAATTCTACATGCTGGTCAGAAAAAACTGGAGCACATGCGAAATGAGTTGTTGAACGCTACAGAAATCAATGCGATCGTGATAGCTGATTTTACAATCCCTTCAGTATAAAAAATGCATTACAGAGGGTAGAAGCGAACTTATGTCATCAGGAAAAGAAGAAAGAAACCGTAGAGAAGCTTAATAGTAATACCAAACTAAAACATATTAAAAGGATCGGAAAATGTGTCGACGACAATAAGAAGTACAATCAGATGCGTTGTACGCAGCCATTTCGAAAAGACGAAATACCTTAAAGGCGCAATGGCAATGATCAGGAATTACATCTAAGTACAACGCGAAAGAAAGAACGAAAATTAATCAATTCAGGAATATAACTCCGTCTTTTAGTTTCGGTTAACGATGGCGACTAGCTGTATCACTGAGTTCAGGTTTGCCAAAGAAATGACTAGGTGAAAGTAGTTGTATTGCAACGCCATATGTGTACTTTCTTTCCGACATTCTAGTGGAAATTAATAAGAAGAAATGGGCATGGGCAAGACATGTAGTGCGAAGAGAGGATAGCCGATGGTCGCTTAGGGTAGCAAACTGGATTCCAAGGGAAAGAAAGCGTAGCAGGGGGCGGCAGAAAGTTAGGTGGGCGGATGAGGTAAAGAAGTTCGCAGGGGTCAGCTAGCACAGAACCGGGTTAATTGGAGAAATATAGGAGAGGCCTTCGCCCTGCAGTGAGTATAGTCAGGCTGATGACGATGGCGTAAAGGAGATTCCGAGAACATCAGTGCATAATTAAATATTATGATTATCTAGCTTGGAAGTATGCATCGCTACATATATCTTCTCCGATAATGACGTTAAAATTAGACCTAAGAAAGATGGCGAGTGATCTTTGACACCTTCAACTTGTCTAGTCACTGAAAATATTATCTTACTACGAATTACAAAGCAAACCCTTGTCGGGTAACTTAGAGGTTAACACACTGTAAAAATAATTTGTGGTATTGAGTTGACGCTCGAGCTTCCATCCTTCTTTAATTTTGCCACACAAATCCCTTTTCAATGATCCATGCGCGACACGTAGGTACACAGTCGATCTCGGTAAGGTCGAACCCGGTATATCTAATTATTGCTTATATCAAACTTTTAGATTATCTTCTCAAAAATCCCACTTGTTCGCGTTCATCCAACTTTCGCTCAGCGGAACATTCGATGTATCGAACTGCGCACCACACAGCTGCAAGCTACGCTTCTCCTAACGGTGCCCCTAGAAACATTTTTCGCGCGCGGAGTCGGATCGGCTGTTCAGCATTGGACACCTCCTGGCGGCGCTAATGCCGTAAAACTGTTTGATGAGGTGGACGCCGAGTCCGCCACACTGCTTTCATGCGAGAAAGGCGGGGTTCTATGCACCGGTTGTCAGGTTGTTGTGCAGTGAAACCAGCCTAGCTGACCGAAGTCTTGCGGCGGCTGCCGCGCGTCCTGCTTCGTTGATGAAGCAGTAGGAGGAAACGAGTGTGTCCTGTTTTAACTGAGCTATTATAGCGTTTATAGTGGCGCTTCTCAAAGCATCATCCGCAGCAAGCTTGGTGTGCACCCAAACCCCGATGGCACATTCTCTACACCGTGCTAGACGCTAGACGCTAGCAGAGCGAGTTTCCGCACTCTGATCTGACTTTACCGTTCACATCTTGCTCCACACTGAACGCTATCGCACTACTAGGGGCCAAACATGAACTGTGCTGCTCATTACTTTCTTAGCAATGGACAAGCATGTACGAAATCTGGACAAACGCTTTTAGTTTACACGGCTTCCTCCACGTAGCGAACGTAACCGCCCCATGCCCCATGCAGAGTAGCATGTCAGCGAATATGAACGCCGGCTAAAATCTCTGTTTTATTAAATAGTCTCTCTCTCTCTCTCTCTCTCTCTCTCTCTCTCTCTCTCTCTCTCTCTCTCTCTCTCTCTCTCTCTCTCTCTCTCTCTCTCTCTATCTATCTATCTATCTATCTATCTATCTATCTATCTATCTATCTATCTATCTATCTATCTATCTATCTATCTATCTATCTATCTATCTATCTATCTATCTATCTATCTATCTATCTATCTCTGTCTCTCTCTCTCTCTCTCTCTCTCTCTCTCTCTCTCTCTCTCTCTCTCTCTCTCTCTCTCTCTCTCTCTCTCGGCGCTAAACGCTCAAAGCGGCCGCAGGAACTGAAAACGTTCAGGGCATCCCATTCGTTTTCCATAGCCGTCGACTAGTCGATGTAAACGGAGGGACCGTTTCGACGCGAGGAGGAAACGTCTGCTGCGATAACGACCATTTGCACGCGTAATATCGCCGCCCACTCTAGCGTTCCCAAGAATTGGGACGAAATTTAAGTTTATGTCAAGAGTGCTACGCAGCAGTGTTGCTTTGTGGCGCTGAGGTAACGTGCCCAGCTCGCGACCTAAGGAATAGACATTCGACTCGACCAACTATATTTCTTTTAAGCGAAATTGATTGGCTTTGACTCCATGCCCTTGTTAACCAATCAGGACTTTCTTGACACAGTATATATAGACTCCGGGTTTTGCGCTGAACGGTACCTTGGACGCTGCCGCGTTATATACAAGTCGTCAGCGTCCCCATTCAATAACGCAGTGTTCCCCAATGGCTTGCAGCTGATGTCATGGCAAGCTTGGCAAGTAAAGGTGGCTGGCGGGACTTGCAAACTGCAGCAATTCAGGCTATGTTCGTCTATCCACAACAGGGATAGGAGAAACGACCAGATTGTCAGAAGAGCGTTCGATTACTGCAAGCAGTGACGTGCTAGCGAACCTTTTGGCTCTACGCGTTCCCAGTGAATGACGACCTATTGATGCTTTCCAGGTTTGTTTACAGCCTTCGATTGAATCTATGACGTAAGGCAAACAATTTTTGACTGTCTCCCGATCGCTATTCGCACCGCTAACTCCCAGCTACAACCGCTACACGTAGCCGCCTGTTCTTCAAGAGAAAGTGCGAGGAATAAAGTGCCTTGAATATACAATATTAAAATACTTTAACCTGAAAGTCGGAACGTTATTTGGTTTGTTTGCATTCAGCAGTTTCCCGGTAATTTTCAAATTCTTACGCTGCCGAGTAATCGAATTTCTAACATTCCTTTTATCGATTTGATACGATCGGCTATTTGATACCAGAAGAGTTGAGCCTTTTGTGGACCCGGCGAAGAAAGTTTTTAAATAAGGCACTGCAAACTGAAAAATTGTTAGAGGTATTGCCCGACTAAAGAGACCGCGCAAAGTGTCACAGACATCGCAGGCCGTCCTTTTAAAGTGTGTAGATATATACAGAGCAAAAAGCCTGCGATTCAGTGTCTTCGAACTAAAAGCTTCTTGTCAAAGGTGATATTACATTCTCTTAATATCTTAGGTGCTAGGAATTCCTCACATGAACCGCGCTACGACCGAAGGCGGCGGCTGTTGCGGCTTCCTTTGCACTTGCTGCACCTCGTCATGAAAAGGCGAAAGAAGAGAAGAAACTTCCAGCACTGCGGCAGCATGAAAACTAAAAAGGGCAGCTATAGGACGCCACGTGACTGACTTCCCTTTGTGCGGATAACAATTCCTTTCAATCTGCTGCCGGAGGCCCCTGGCGAGGCGCGCAGTTTAGATTATCTCGTTCGTCGGCGACCCCGCGTGGGCGCCTCAGTCTCTACTGACGATAGCGCCTCGGAGAGCGAGAAAAAAAGAGGGTTGAGAAGGAACGAAAGCGCTAAGCAGAGAGAAAGAAAGGATCTCACAAGACAGACTGAAAGAAAGCTGTGCGCGTCTCAGATTTTGCCGCTGTAATAAATCGGCCGAGACGACGACAAAGGCCTGTTCGAAGTCGATAATTTTGGCTGAAAGCCATGCCGCACCCATCGTTTCCCTTTTTTCCCTCTATACTTTCCTCTCCCTATTCGTGAGAGGAAAGGAGAATAACGATGCGTGGCGGCGTCCGCGCTCTCCTCTCTCCCTTCACTTTGTTTCCCGGCCTGCTTTTTCTCTTTCCTTTCTTTCCCGTGTCTCATTTCCGCCGTCACTCTTTCCCCTTCGTTACAATCTTGGCTCGCTTTTGCCTATCGGGGAGGCGATGACTTTTCTCCCCATACGTGGCTCGCAGTAAAGCAAAAAAAAAAACTGAGGGAAAGAGAAGACTCTTCCTGCCCTCCACCTCCTTTCCCTTGGAGTCGATAAACAGGCGAAACTGTCCTTGGGGCCTCCCACACCCATCTTTTTACACCGGCACCTTCCCTTTCCCCATCTCCCGCCCATCGCATCCCGGAGGTCTGTTATACCCATACCTTTTCATTCCCGGGCCGTTCCGGCAATTATTCCTTTTCTGCTAGCGGCTGTGCTTTCGTTTTATTATCTCTGACGGCGTTATAACGCACAAAACGTTTACACGAGACCGCGGGAAGTTGCGAATTATCTGCCGCCTTGCAGCCTTCTCTCTGACTGTGTATTTTATTTAGCCTTTCTATTTGCCGGCCTTCCTATCTATTTGTGTCCGGCGACGGTAGAGAGCGATAGCAACTGAAAAGAAAATGACCTTCGGCATTTTCTGCCGAATTTTTGTATGCAAGCTATTAACATGTCTTTTCTTTTCTTTTTTTTTTTCTTTTTGTTCGCCGGCGCTTCGTTGAAGGTCAGTGACCGCTTTTGTTCCGCTCCCTGTGCATCGTCGTACCAAATACAATTTTCTTTTTTTTTTTAATGGAAAGCATAAAGCCGCAAAATAAGGGTGATTTTCTGCGTCATTCTGAACGCAGTGAGCAGGGTTAGGGCCTCCGTCATAAATGTTTCGCTCCTCCGGCTGAACCCGCAGCGCCAGTGACAAAATGTTGCCAATGCGTATAGTAACTGAAGAAGGGTGTTCTTTCTATGCGATCAGCATAAAATGTGGGCGCCGTAGGAACTCCATAAATGCCGTATTTAAAGGTCATGGCCTGATCGTCAGGCTTAGAACTCGCCCAGCGTTATAGAACGCATCACACGAGGAAGCATGGGCAGTAATGGGGGTACAATAACGTTTAAAATTAATTGCCAGCAACCCGATGACGCGGGCGCTATCCTCTGTAAGCCGTAATTAAGTTGTAAATAATTGCAACGTCCGAAATATCTAAAAATGCAACTTTAGCGATATTTATTTGCTCCTTAAAATCACTACGGCTGTTCTGAATCCTCCGTTCGAAACCTATAGTGCTTGTTCGCCTACTCTATTAGTTCGACGCGTAGAACTCGTTTGATTCTCCTGAACAGTTTGAGATAGATTGCTTCATGCTTCTTTTTCTTTTACTTTTTACATTTTTGACGTTTGTATTTCGCCACTATCGGCCCTTTTAGCGTGCTCGAAATAGGCCGTTTCTCAGTCACTCTATTGCTCACTTTTAAGGGCCACCGAAGCGATGTCCCGCTGGAGATGACTTAGCAATTGGTTGCATTAAACTGCGAATAATAGAAGTTAGTTACAGTTGCAGCCCTAGTAGGACAACTGTGTCGTGAGGAAACGAAAGAATTCGGAGAAAAAAATAGAGACAAGTGAGCTTGGGCGCGAGTCGTAATCCAACTATACTCAATACATTTGGTTTTCTTTCCTTTACAGCGAGGAGTAGGATGAGGAGAGTCACTGGACATCCAAAATTACTTTCAGACCCTGACCTGGAATCTAAACGGTGACAGAAGCAGTAAACAACTTATTGTGTGTGTTTATTTGCACGGCTGAAAGCGTTGATAGCTCTCACAAATATTATTTAAGAGTTGTAGATCAAGTTCCGACAAATAAATCGAAAGGGATATTCTAGCCAGCAGTTCAAAAAACTGAACTCTAATCTTTCTTTGGTACGACATATTTAACACCTCTAAGTGGCATACGGGATGTGAGAGAGGCCACAGAGCACCAGATGCACCGTTTAAGGTGTGCTAAAGCGGCGAAGCACACCGGAGTATTTCCGTGTCGGACCCGCAAAAATGCGACCGCCGCAGTTCGGGATTCGAACCCACAACCACGTGCGCTACGTACGAAACTTAAGCCATGCTCCAACGCGTTGGAGAGGAGAGGAGAGGGCGCCACATCCTCAGACCAAAAGAGAAAGCGCACGTGCCGCGCCGTATATAGCTCTTTTCTCCCGAGCCCCTCTTTCGCTGCCAGCCTCTGGCCAACAACTGTCGAGACAAAAACAAATCATTTGTTCCACCGACACAGAGCGGGCAACTTTTGGCACGCGATTCTTAGGCGGCCGTGCGTGTCTGGTGGCGCGTGTCGCATCCCCGTCGCCGATCCAGCGAGCAAGGCGCGGATCCATTCATCTTCCTTATGAAAAAAAGCCGGCTGCATTTCCGGCGCTACGCCGCCGCCCTCCGCGCCCGCCACTCCAAAGAGGCGGCGGGAAAAGGCAATTAAGGGATAGCATTTCGTAGCTGGAAAATTGCGCTTTGGCGCTCATCTCTGGCCGCCGCCCGCTATGGAGGCATGACGTCGTATAAGCGAACGGAATGAAAGGTCAAGGCTGCGGGCTCATATATTGACCAGCCCTATTCGCGCTGAGCACAGCGCCGCGTTCCCTGCACTTTTTGTATTTTAATTTGTTTACATCGCTTCCTTTCGGCCTGCATTGACACGCTGTCGTAGTATGCGTGAAGTTAATCACCGCAGTACTGATGTCGTTCTAGAGATCGCCTTGTTTGTGTGCGTGGTGTTTTTTTTTTTTTTCGTATTTTGATCGGGGAGTCAACGAGCACTACAGGTTACGCATCTAGGTGCGACAAAAGACGTCTGACTATACCTACCTGGCACATATGTACATCCTTCATTTTGCATAATAAGCATGGCGAATTTATCACCTATTATTTTTTTGCGGTAAAAATTACCATAATATAAATAAAAATGTTATTGCACTTTACGATCTCGAAAGGGCACCCACGTGGGCTACGAATATTACTGCAGTTCGGGCCATCTTGGCAAATTACAACCGCCGAATGCTTATCAGCGTTTATTCATATCTCAGTATACACGGGCGCAGTTGGTCGCACCCGCAGGGTTACAAAGATAGGAAAACCGTTATTCAGTGAATGATGTGGGCTTGGCCGTTATATATGCCCATACAAAAACCTGCCTGGCGAGTCAGTGTTCTTCTATTATCTTGTTACAAGAAGGCGGGGCGGAGACTATTTAACTCCTTCGTTACCACTCTGGTTCGATCACCGGCGATCGAAAAGCTCCAAGTTCAAAATTCGCACTCCCAGCACCGTAACAGACTTTCTGCGCCGTATAGTTTGTACTTCAAACACTATATTTTTTGTTTTTTGAGTGTTTTGTTCCTTTTTTTCTTTCAAGTAGCAGCTATTTTTAAAAAAACGTTTGAAGTTCAGATTGCGTCGTGGAATATTTCAAAAATGACATACTTCTCGGAACAGCGGTCGCTCGCAAATTTTAGGCAAATTTGTTGCATCTGGAGCAGAGTTGTTGGATGCTTTAGGAGGAGCGGCTCAGAAGACGGTGTTGTATACTCGAATTTTGATTGCAATATTAAAACTCAGGAACAACAGCCCGGAACATTGGCAGTTGCACGCGCGCGCGTTTCGGTTTCTGCCTAGCATTTTTTTGTTCGTCCTTGGAGCTCTTTCACTCGATGAAAATATGTCATGATTAACATTTTTGTCATCCGTAGTGCCCTCGGCAACAAATGGGGAGACGCCGTTTCGCCATCGCAGAGAAAGATTTCGTTTAAAACCGAGTACAACTTCGGCATCGACCTTAGATTAACACTCTGTACCAGGCCTTCTGGCCGCTACAGAGCGTCAGCATAAGTTTTGTCAAAGTAGCCGAGTTCTCCAAACTATTTTTCTTCGCGGTAGTTCTAGATGTCACATGCCTGAACACCAACAAGCATGTATTTAGAATCACCGAACCGCCCTTCTGGGGTGGCGCAAGTAGTTAGGACGTTTCGACTACTGTGCCCAAGGATGCGGGATCGAATCCCGGCCTCGGCGGCCGCTTTTCGACGGAGGCGAAACGCAAGGCGCCCGTGTGCTGTGCGATGTCAGTGCACGTTAAAAAAGCCCAGGTGGTTGTAATTTCCGGAACCCTCCACTACGGGCGTCTCTCTTAGGCGGAGTTACTCCGGGGACGTTAAACTCCACAAACCAAACCATAGCCTTAAGCCCCCCACTACGGCGTCTGTAATAGCTTGAGTCGCTTTGAGACGTTATACACCATAAACCAGCCCAAACAATCACCGAACCCAAATTTCGATTGCTCAATTTTCGGATATGTTCGACTAGTCGTTTCGCGGCACGGAGCTAAGGTATATATGAACACTTGAAATTTCGGATGTATTTTGACTGATTGTTCGATTTTTCGAACTTTATTCACCTGCTGCTATTTAAGGATGCTTCGCCGCAGGGATAGAAGGCTATGCGGTGAAGCATAACAGTTCAGCAAACCCGCAGTGGCACGTTCGATTTCGTGTCTGGACGTCCGCGACATGTCGGCGGCAGTACAGATATTGAATGCTTTATGAATAAGCTTTTTGCTAAACAAAACGCTCTGCTTATCTTTTTTGACTTCATCGC
Source organism: Amblyomma maculatum (assembly GCF_055883805.1). Classification (NCBI taxonomy): domain Eukaryota; kingdom Metazoa; phylum Arthropoda; class Arachnida; order Ixodida; family Ixodidae; genus Amblyomma; species Amblyomma maculatum. The sequence continues at coordinate 92,626,104 of NC_139347.1, forward strand.
GTTTTGTTTCTAGTTTTCATATCAAGAGTTCATCAGAAAATGTCGGGGTTTCTGTAATTTTGTGCGACGTTCACAAAAGCGTTCTCAGTTGAAACGAAAACTACTTCAAATTACTGTAATTGAACATTACTTAATTAAAAGATACGTGACTTTATATTTTGTTTTTCCTGTATAAAAATTTATTTCAAATCGAGGGCTGAAATTATCCTGTCCTCAGGTTGTATGAGGAAAATATTCCTACCTCAAAAACGCATTTGGGTTATAATTTTATGATTTTTCTTTCCAGTTTCAAGAAACATTTAACACAATTTGTATGTTCTAGAATTTAATATAGTAATTTTCTTCAGGGGTTGTTACCATGTATATTCAAATTCTTTATTCTCATCCAACTAGTTTTGTGCTTTCCGACTTTTTTTTTCAATTTTCGCACTGAATATTGGCGTTAAATGAAATGTCTCTGTCTCTGTGTAAAGGCTCCTTATTTCTTGGGCAACCAGTAAAGTAACCCCCCCCCCCCCCCCCCCCCCTCCCTCCTCTTTCAAGCTGTACTGAAAGAAGGTGCACGGGATACAGCCAACGACTACATCCGATTCGCGCTATAGTCAGGCAACTTCGCTTCGCGCTCAGCCCTTTTCCGCTGATTCTACATACGATTTGAAATCTTTTCTTTTTTTCTTTGTTCCTTCCTGCTTTCGTCACTTCCATTTTAGTAGTTCTTTCTTGGCTTCCTCGCGAAGCTCGAGTAAGAAAAAAAAAAATCCCACATTTCCCGCTGTGTGAACTGCGCTTGAGTTTTGTGCCTCAACTCTTTCTCCGTTTTTCTTATGACGCGCACTCTTTGTTTTGACTCTTCAGTATGTGTGTGCGTAAGCGCGTGCTCCTGTGCCCGCATACACCCCGTATGCCTACTTCCTACCCTCTGCGCGCGCGAACCGGGCTTTTTGAACGCTTCCCCCGCACCAAGTGCGCAGGCAGAAAATGTTCCTCTGCTCGCAGAAATCACCGCCCTCCTGGTCTTGAATTCTCGCTCCCTGGTTGGTAGCCTGCAAAAAGAAAAGAAAAAAAGAACGAATGCGCGACAAAATAACGGGGGCCACTTGTCCTTCGCAGACTGTCTCGAAACCGCGCTTTATTTTTTCCCCCTTCTTTCTCGCTGCTTTCTTCTTTTTATATATACATATAGCTCGCTTCGCTTTCGCAAGTATTTCTTCGTATGCAAATTTGCCACGACATGCACACGCACACGTCGTACACTGGTGCTCGTGCTGGCGTTGCAAAACGATGGCAGTTACAGCGCCGTCTGGTGTTTCTCGCATGAGTAGAGAGCACGGGCTTTATCGCTTTGCATTTCTTAAGGGCAAGCGAGGGTTTTATATCCGGCAGTTAGCTTCCGTGCCCCCCGCCTCCTCCACCCCCAAGCAAAAAAAAAAAATTAAAGGGCACTGTAACGAGGATGGGAAAGGGCACCCCAACGTAAAAAAAAAAAAAAAAAATCAAGAACAAAAAAGACAATAATAAGGAAAAGAACGGCCCATTGTCTCGTTCAAGCCGTTTACAAAGAACCCCTTCTCAATGCAACGGCTCAGATCTGCAAAAGGAAAAAAGGTGGGTGCGGGAAGGAGCCCGCTTTGCAGATGACAGGCCGACGCAAGCTGTAACCGTTGTCGCCCTGTTTACGTAACATTTAGTTCACGTCGTTCCGTATCTGGAGAATTGCCTCCTAGAGCACACAGCCGGAGACTCGCCTAAGGGTTTGGAAGTCGTCCTTTTATTACAAACATTTTCGTTTGCTCGATTTGCTTTCTTTTCTTCGGCTCGTTCAAAATCTCCCTCTCTCAGAGTTCTCGCGGAAATTTCCGGCCCGATTAAACTTCAAACTTCAGGAATCACTGGAGCGTTCTCAGGCTAATCGCAGAGATAAAGTATAAAAACGAAGGAAACGTTCGCCCAGCGAGCATTCCCTAAAGCAAGCCCTCGCCTACAGTTTTAGCCGTTCAGTTCGGGAATGTCGTACTTACTTTTTCTCATTTTATTATAGTATTCTTAATCAAATAAACACCCCCAATTCAGTATATTCGTGTTCTTGCTTAAAGCTACCTCTCGCTATAATTTCAGCTAGCTCAACAACGTCGTTTCCTTGTAGTTATATATATATTTCTTTATCTGAGTTCATGCGTATGCGTAACCCCCCCCCCCCCCCCCCCCTTCTCATCATTCAGCTTCACGAACGAAGACGGAGTACGCGAGAGGAGCCCTTTGCGAGATTTGACGAAGCTTATCATGTCAAGAGGGAGAATGCCCATAATTTGGAAAGCTTGTAACGGCACGGCAGGAACTCGCTCTGAAGAAATGCTGATGCGAGGGGTGGTCTTACACCGTGATGTTCGCTCGTGCATCCCCTATTCCTCCCTTCCCTACTCTTTTCTTTCTTTCCGCGGAATGTTTATCCTTCTGTGGTGTTTGCTCAGACATGACGATTTTGTTTTCTTTCCGAAAATAACTCTCAGCCATTCGGGGTTAAGAACCACAAGTTTCACCTACGCGCAATTATTTTTTCCGTCCTGCCCCTCTTCCTCCCCCCCTTTCCCCCTTCCCGTTTTTTTTCTTTTTTTGTTCTTTTGCTCTTCACCGGAGCAACCACTCAGTTTGAAGCAGCTCCTCGTTAGTGAGGGATAAGTCGTGAGGTTGCCATGAAGCGGCACTGTTTTTTTTTTTTTTTGTTCATTCGAGTGATACGTCTCTTTTCGAACATTTTTGTATGCGTTTATTTTTAGCGCGTTATTTTCGCCGACGAAGCAGCAAAGCGGACGCGCGAGAACTGTGCCGCTGTCGACCCGTGCGAAACGACCTCGTCTTGAAAAGGATAATTTTTGGTTGACTGACACCTAGGGCGACTGAAAGGGTTTAATCTGCGACTAACGGGACTCGAATACTTGGGCCGACGGCCCTCGGAGATTAGAGACCTTCGCCAAGTGCATAATTTCTCTCATCACGGTCTAGCTAGTTGGCAGTCCTTAATAGCGTAGAGAACTCAACGAGTACTACATGCGGCTACAACACCCACGCAAAATAAAAGCCCGGCGGTGAGAGCCCCTCTCCGGAGATGAGCACTGCGGACCATGCCGAAACCGCATGCGGCCCATAGGGAACTTGAAAACACGACGTTGCGTTTGCAGACCAGAGAGGCAGCGATAATGAGGTTACTCTCAAAGATAAACGGCAAGTTGGTCATTTTTTGTGTTCTCTTGAGTGCTTTGTCCGGGAAAAATATGATTGAATAATACATCGCGGTCTAGTTGGTTCATCTCAAGGCAGAACAGCGCAAGCTACACAGGAACAAGAAAGGAAGACGAGACACACACAGCGCTTACTTACTACTGAATCGTTATTTTTCAGACACTTCGGTAAATGTGCACCAGCATCAAGAAAATAAGAGCAACAGAGCCTGATAAACAGTCATCGCCACAATAAATCACAGAGGAGAACTCAGATCATCCAGCTCCCGATAAAATCGGCAATTCTTTACCTATAAGGACTATGGAGGGGGCAGTGATACAACGCTCTTTAAGATGCGCGATGCTTACGGCGTTAATAATCTCTCTCGTGGTTTTATCCCCGCACTTGCGCAGCACGCTCGTGTTGCCCAACTCAGGAATGCATTTATAATCTCGGCAGTGAATGCCCAGATGGCCTGAGAGTCGTTGCGTTACATTGTATTTGTGCTCAGACAATCTATTATTAAGGCAGCGCTGTGTGTGTCTCGTCTTCCTTTCTTGTCCCTGTGTAGCTTGCGCTGTTCTGCCTTGATAACATGATTGAATAAATGTGGTCTCGTTATGAAACGTGTAGTAATGTTATACGATCTTTCCTGCTTGTTAATTAAACGGCTGCCAAAGCGATATCGCTATTTAATTACCATGCGATCATTTTTGCGACAGCTTCGTACAGAAAAGCACCAGGGCCATGTTTCTCGTCCTGGTATTTTCTGAAGGTGCAACGATGGAAAAGGAGGATAAGAAACAAAAAGAGCGAAAAAAGAACACTCCTCAATTTCTGAAATTTTACCGAGCAGATTGATTGGAAGGCACTTCTTCGCTGTTTACGAGAGACTAGCCTGATTGACAGACTGTGACTTTCTCACCTCCTCTCATCTCCTACCTTCCCCCTCTAATCCCCCATCCCCTTCCCCAATGCAGGGTAGCCAACCGGAAGTATTTCTGGTTAAGATCCCTGCCTTCCGCCCTCCTTTTCTCATCCTCCTCCTTGACAATAATGCTGACTTTGCGCTGCGTATTTGGCTTTTGAGTTGAAAGATAATCTGTGCTAGATAGGTCAGTTTGCTCCGACACTGAATAATTTTTTCTGCCGGTCAAGATCATTACATTCTCTGTTCTTTATAAAGCGTAAGCGCTTAGCGACCTCCATTTCGAGACCTCGTCTTGACGGCAAAGTTCGAGTACATCGTACGTAAATGTCTAAAATTAGGTCAAAAATTAGACAAAATTTGACGTCATGATTTGACTCAACTGATTTCATGGAGGCTTCTCATCCTCGAGGAGCAGGGGTGTCCACGGGCCACGGACCACGCGACGAACGGTTAGACCTGGCGTAGTATTGCTTTCGCCATAATATCGACCTTTGTACGGCTTCCCTATGCCTTTCCTTAACAACGATTTACCTTCGTCTTAACCCTTTATTGTGAATTTTAAGCTCTGCTTTGAGAACTAATCACCAGGACATAAGAACAACATCTTAAGAATATGAAATTAAACTCGCATTTCTTTCACAATAGAAGTCGTTGGCCATTAGCATACGGTGAAAATTTCCTTCCAAAATACACAGCAATCTGACATGCCTGTCATGCAACCACGGTCATTTCACGACATAAATTCTTGCAGCGGTTTAAAAAAAAATGCTGCTTTAGTTTAAGTACTCATTCGTCTAGAGAAAAATTAGTTGTGGTTGAGCTCTGATTAACCCTAGTTGAATTGCGAAAGATGGCGGAAACTTCTTCTGCCTGCTACATTATTCCCCTATCACGCCCTATCAGTGTAAGGTGTTACATTATTGGGGTCACTTAAGCTCATCCTTTAAGGGTATCACGCGGGAGCGTAAGCTACCAGCCTATATATAAGGTCACGCTTCAACCAAGCTGTATGGACGTGCCTGCGTGTCTTAGGGGTAATGAGAATGCAAGCGGTTCTGGCAGGTTGATCCTTATATCACCCTCCCATATGTTAAAGGAGCAACCCGAGTTGGCAGCTCCTGCCCGTGGCATAGAGGTAACGTGAATGCAAATGGCATGGCAGGCTGATTCCGCCGAGGCGTAGCGCGCTTATATCCGCGAAGCGTCATCTCCTCTCCTTTGCCCCCGGAGCACACACATCCCCCCCCCCCCCCCCCCCGGCGGAACAGCCTGTAGCTGATTGATTTATAGGAAGGGAAAAGGCGCGGTAACTGTCTCACTTGTTTTCTGTGGACACCTGAACCACGCCGCAAGGGAAGGGAGGAGGGTGGGAGTGAAAGTGGAAAGAGAGAAAGAGGAGTCGTAGTGGAGGGCTGCGGAGTAATTTCGACCACATGGGGATCTTTAACGTGCGCTGACATCGCACAGCACACGGACGCCTCTTCGTTTCGCCTCCATCGAAACGCAGCCGCCGAGGTCGGGTTCGAACCCGGGTACTCCGGCACAGTAGTCGGGCGTCTTACCACTACACCACCCCGGCGGGGCAAAAAGAGAACCGCGGAACAGTCTATATACTGATTTATTTATAGGAAGGGAAAGGCGCTGTAACTGTCTCACTTGTTTTCTGTGGACACCGCAACCGCGCCGTAAGGGAAAGGAGGAAGGTGGGAGTGAAAGTTGAAAGAAAGAGGAGCCGTAGTGGAGGGCTACGGAGTAATTTCGACCACCTGGGGATCTTTAACGTGCGCTGACATCGCACAGCACACGGACGCCACTTCGTTTCGCCTCCATCGAAACGCAGCCGCCGAGGTCGGGTTCGAACCCGGGAACTCCGGCACAGTAGTCGGGCGTCTTAACACTGCACCACCCCGGCGGGGTAGCGGAACAGCCGCGGAGCGAGCGCAAGGAAGAGAGAGAAGAGAGCGAACAAACGTCATCGCGTTGCTACAGCAACGGCGTTGCCATGGCGACTGCGCGCCATGTGTTAAGCGTGGCGGTGGCTCAAGGTCAAGCGGCGCGACGGACCGCAGGCTACCGTGAAGAACGGTTCTACATAGCGTAGTATTGCTTTCGCACGAAAAGAAATAAAATATAAACTGTGCACGAGGTCATAACGCAGCTATTACGCTATCTTGTAACCAACGGAGTCTTAAGCGGGAAAAGCCTTTCGCACCTCGCACCATGATTCAAATAAAATAAAACTCGCGAAGAAAGTGTTCTTTTTACCATCACACCTTCTCATGTTTGCTTTAGGGACATTTCAAAGGTCAGTAGTGCTTAATCGAGGGAGTGATCTTTTCGTTTGTTGAGGGCTCGTATAATCCAGCCCGCACATACGTTAACGTCGTCATTCTCGCTGACCTCGATGCAATCTCACTGAGTGGATCCATCATGCAAGTGCGTCCCGTCGTATGCTTCATTTATTTACATGTGAAAAGAAGACGGGATGTGCTGAAGATTCCATTTCAATGAGGGAATGAACTGCCGTTGGTTCCTGCAGTTGAGGGCGTTAGAGATTTTATGCTTATCCCAACTTAGACGAAGCATTGCACGTAGTTATAGGTAAGGTAAAAAGAAAGAAAAAGCAGATTTAGCTCCTTAAAAACAACAGAAAGAAAAAAGAAAGAACATAAAGAGTGTGTACAAATGAGCAACTGCAAAATAGCATGAGGAAAAAGACCGTATAGTGTGCCGCACACGGATCAGAGGTCGGCTGGTCGGCCCCTTCCGTGTACGTCGCATATACGGCGATGAGGGAGGAAAATGATGGCAGCCATAGTGACCATTCTCGGCAAAGGGCAGTCGTGAGCGTCTCCACTTCGGAAGAGCATCCGCCGCAGGCTCCCCAAACCGGAGGCGGGCGATTTATTTCGCCTTGCTTCGTCTTTTCCGCTATTTCCTCTACTTTCGGCAAGAATAAAAACAAGAGCAGTTGGTATTTGTGGCTTCCCCTTCATGCATGAATTTACAGACATGCGTACCGAGGGCAGCACTTTTCGAAACGCCTCCCCCCCTCCCCCTTCCTTCCCACCCTCTTCGCCAACAGCGTGCTCTCTTGCGAGTACACTCTGTATTCCTTGGAGCGAATCGCTTCCAAAACCGACTTGCTTGACCGCCGACGCTGCCGTTCTACGACCGGCCCATCGATTTCATAATGTAATTTTGAGGATGCATGGATACACCGCTGGAAAAAAATAAATAAAGAACAAAGAACACTAGAAGGAAAGTACAGCAAGAAAGAAAATGTGAATAAGAGACGATATTATACACTGGACTTGACGGTGAGGTGATCAAAATAAGAAAATTCTCAGTGGAAACGGGCAACATAATCATGGCTTCCATTCGTGGACCAAAATTAGGCATCCTAAGATTTTTTTTATTTATTTATTTTGATTTAGTTATAGGAAGGGAAAGGCGCGATAACTGTCTCACTTGTTTTCTGTGGACACCTCAACCGCGCCGTGAGGGAAGGGAGAAAGATGGGAGTGAAAGTGGAAAGAGAGAAAGAGGAGCCGTAGTGGAGGGCTACGGAGTAATTAGGCATCCTAAGAAATAGCCTACAGGAGAGAGAGAGAGAGAGAGAGATAGGGGGGAGAGAGAGAGAACAAAAAAAAAAGATGTATGTCGAGGAGAGGGTGGTGGGGGGCGTGTTTTAAGGTGGGGTACAAAGAAAGCGTAGAAACTAGCAAAAGGGTCCATAACGAGATGACTCGAAAACAAACAGCTTCGACCTCGTAGACACCGGCAAACGGAACCAATGTCCCCGTCCTCGCTTGCCCCCAGTGTGAATGCGAGGTGGTGGTACAAACTTTGGTCTGGTAACGGAGCCGCGGAAACCGCCGAAACGGAGGGAGGGATTCCCGCCCGGAGGCGCATCGCGCCACCGAGGCAAGCAAGGTAGCGGCAGTGCCGGGTGGAAGGCCCCTACAGCCGGACTCCGACGGACGCCGCGAGAGAAAGGAGAGTGGTATTCCCAGGTCCAGGTCCCGTTGTGCATTCCCCCTCCGTCCCTATTCTCCCTCTCCTTCTTGTCTTTCCTTTTCCAGTTCTTAATTTGGAAAACATCTCGCTTTGATCGAGTTTGCTCTCAGGATCGACCCGCTTGGTCGAGATGGATCCCGTGGTCGGAAAGAACACAGAGGGGAAGGGGGGGAAGCGGCAGCAGCAAAGAGGCGTATTGAGGAGGCTCCCTCCTCACTCTCCGCCTCATTCTTCATTGTTCTCCTTCCCTTTCCCCTCTTCTTCGACAACCACCGGGAGCACGTTTCCCATTTCAGTTGTCGCCGCAAACGACGCTGAGCGGGACCGAGAACGCGCCGACGACGTTTGGCTGACTGGTGCGGACACGATGTTGACGCGAGCGAAACGAAATGCGAGTGTGTCTTCTCTATTTGTATACGTGACTCGTTAAAGCTTTCTCTCCGAATCAGCAGCCCTTTGCTTTGTCCTTTTTTTTTTTTTTTTTTTTTTTGCTCCACAAGGCACGAACCGACCTTCTGTGGCGCCACGACACCCCGGCCCCTTTCCCGAATTCTGGGCCTTAGTCTAAATCCGCGTCAGTCAGTCTGATCCTTGGGATTTCTGGGCGACATATCGGGCAACGCGTGGGATAGCATCGCCTTCCAGTTGAGTGTGCGTGTCTCAAGACAGATAAGCTTGGATTCTGTTCGTATACCGAGATGAAATCGTTGCATCTGGCTGCTCCGGAGATTTCAACGCTCCTGGTGCCCTTGGTACTGAAGCAATTAAAATATGAAGAATTAGCAGGCGGGGGGGGGGGGGGGGGGGGGGGGCTTGCGTGAAGCACAACTCTCCGACGGCGCATGCTTGAGTTCTTGCTGAATTCTAGAAAGATAGAGAGAAACAAGCTCAGTGAAAGCTGTTGTTTTCAAAGCACAGATAAGTTATCAGCTTCTTATTCTCGTGTCTTCAAGACGAGCGCTCGCATCATGCCGTCGACCATCTTGCGTGAAACGGTACGATTTGTTATTGATTTTGTTTGTGTAGGTATGCGCATGTGTTTAAGAAGCGATGAAATGGCTGAGCCGTTCTAGCGGCACCTGTTTACAGCGCCGACAGCATGAAACGAAATAGGTATCCATCTCTCGATTTCGCGGATATCAAATGCAGTAGCGAGTGCTTATAAGAATAATTGTAACAGCAAGAAAGGGCCGTAACACGCACTAGCGCAATATAGCAATCGTGGAGGGAGGTTTCTCAATCGGAAGACCCCCGGAACGTTAAGCGAGTAAACATAGCGCCTTCTGCGTCCCATAAACACGCGGAGATCGTTCGCTGCGTGTGTATCGCTCAAATCGCAACACTGTTACGCAAAGGCGGCTTTTTCTTTCGCTAGCTAATCGTTACGCGCACTCATCAGTCCTGGCGCTCAGAGAAAATCACTGGCGAACCAAAGAATCAGCGCGCGATAGCGCAGAGCACGTTTCTTTTGTTTACCGCTCCGCTGCCTTCCGGGTTTCTAATTAGGTGCTGCAAGTCGTTTCATGCTCCGCCACTGAGAGCCCATCAAACTTTATAAAACAATGTGTGAAGCATTCGTTCTATTCTCTCTCCCTCGCATCCTCGCTCTTCTGCCCCGCGGCACCGCGTTATGAATCCCAATGAGTTGCTCGTTTTCGCATTTGCGAGCTCGGACATTTTGTTCCGCTAATGCACCTTCTTTTTTTTTTTTTCCTGCTTGTTGATGACACTATTTTGAGTTTTTATCGACGCGAGGCTCACTCTGTCAGGGGCGTGAAGTAACACCAGGTCACTCGAACAAAGAAGATGGGGTAAGAAAAAAAAAAAGATCGAGGAAGCTGATCCAGAGAGCTCATGGTTTCTGAGATTGGAACGCATTAGAATAAATAATTAGATTTCGCTCAATGCCCGCCGACGACTTTCGCTTTTTAACGCTTATTCTTATCGGTCTTCTTTTTTTTTTTTTTTACTTTTCATAGGCTTTGCGCTTCTTCGAACGAAGCCTGGCGTTCTCTAAGGATGAAAGCATGAGCTGTTTTGCATGAGAAATTGCTTGTAACGAGAATGATCCTCAAGCTGCCTTTCGCAAAAGTAACGAAACAATTCTATATGAGGGCGCTTTTGATTTTGTTTTCCTTGACACGGTTTTCCCAGGACTGTGTATTTGTCATGCGACCTCCATTTCCATTCACTCTAGAGGCGGTGTGTATACCGTGTCGGAAAGGCATCTCATTAATGTCAAGTTTTAAATACAAACGACCAAGGAGATAAAAATATTGATTCCGCATCAGGAAATAAAGCAGAAAGTGATTTGTGAGGAGACGCGAGCACTTCTCAACGTGTAGCAGCTGATCTAAGGTACATTCATGGCACTTCCGTTACTCCTGCTTTCACCGCTAGTGAAATGTAAAACGTAACACCGCTTACCCGTTTTTCACGCAGAATTTTTCTCCAATTAAAAAAAAAATTGTGGCCACAAATCACCGCCTAGTATACAACAAGCCTGCATGGATGCAGCAGTATGGCAGCTGTCTTTCACTGCTGCCTCCCTTTTCTTGCGTTCACTTCCGGTCTCGACATCTTCGTTTCCACCGCCCCCTTTTTTGTCCCGACGTGAAGCCATGGCAGACAACTAAGACGCGTCTAAATGCAGTACGCCTCCTGCATCCTCATTTGCTGTACCTTTCAAATTGGCGAGTTTTGAACAGGACGACACAGTGACAAACTACTTTATTTCGAATAGTTGCATGTTAGAAAATCCCGCTAGATTGGATTATTTATTTTTTTGCGCTGGGAAAGAGACGACAACGAAAGAAGAAAAAGAAGGAAGTTGAACCGTCGTTCTAGTTAACTACACTGCAAAAACATTTTGTTAAAGAAAGCAAGTTTTCTCTTCTTCCATGTTTTCAGCTTTTGATTTTTCTGTCAATTTGCAGGTTATTTCTCTTTGAGTCTAACAGAAAACGTCTGTGAAGTTGACAGACATTGTCTGGTGTGCAGTTTTCTTTTTAATTTTCTTCTGTCAGTTCACATTTTTTTCCGGTTCGCAGCTAACAGAGCCCGTATTTGATGTTTATTTTCCTGTTTCTATTCTTCTATTATTTCCCGTTTCTTTTTTTCTCTCTCTCTGAAAAAAAAAAAAAAGGAAAGTATGCAAACATTCACTCTGCGTCAATACGTTTTCGGTCATTTAGCAACACTTTTGTTCGCCGCAGTGCAGTTGTGTTTGCCGCATAATAGCCGCAGTCACTTATGTGCCATAAAACCCCATACAAATAGCATTTCTAAGACGAAAGAATTTCTATCCCCATTGAGCGGAATTATTTCCTACGTCTTCAACCCTTGTTGGCAACCACAAACGTGACCTTGCAAGAGCGTTTGCCTTAGCCACCGAAGCAACGGCGTCATGCAGAACAGATACCACTGTGGCAGGCACCCACCCCAATCTCCCTGTAGGCTCGTGGGCATCACTAAGAGACTCCCACGGGCCACCAGTGTTAGACCCTTTCATATTAAAGTTGTGATGAAAATCGTTCTTCGGAGAGTTCTTCAGGGGTGTCATACCACTCATTCCCTCCCCCCCATTTACGGGTCTGCTATTCGAGTATGAGACAGTGTACGACGAAACTTTGAACCGGACACATATATTCGTCGAATGTTACGCCGCCTTCAAATCACGGTTTCGGCACAGGCCCATCTAATCGATTCGCGGGTTTGTGAGGTAACGGCTCCAAAAACAGGGAAAAACTTCTTTATTTTTCAATAACTAGTTTTTGTCATTGCCGTGTAACAGATATCCTCTGTATGAGAACATAAATTTTCCTTAATGATGGCTGCAATTTCACACACATTTTAACAGTGTGCATTCTAACTTTTCTAATTTCTAACTTTGTATATATCAAAAGCGCAATGAAAGTTTGCAGAAAGCTTTGCAATGCGAAACAAACATTCTAGTGTCTTCGTATCTCAATATGTCAAAGGGGTATTGTAATGAATTGCGCGTTACCTTAATACTATTCACTTAATTACACTAACATAACAGCGTAAATGACATCAGCTGTTTTTATGAAAGAGCACTGAACAAGGGTAGAGGAGCAGCCTCATTTCGTAAGCTCAGCCAACGTTTCAACAAGTGGACTTGTCTTCGTCTGGGCTTGCGAACTGATTGTTCAGTGCTCTTTCATACTTTGTAGTCATTATCTTTCTCTCGTTCTACTCTGGATCATCAGCCATTTTTATACTATTTGCGCATCAGTAAGGCTGCCCTTAACTGTTTCGTCCTCTATGCAACCACATCACTACAATGCGCCCGTTGCTGCAAGTGTGACCTTTTCTGTTTCCTACTAAACGGGCAGAAAGATAGGGGACGCCCAGCACTTGAAATACTACACACCGATCAGCTCATTGTCGTTAACCTACTAGGCATTTACTAGGATAATCGCTAATAAAGTTAGGGCAAGCTTGCACTTCAATCAGCAAAAGGACCAGGCGGGGCTTTCGTAAACGCTACTCGACAATATAGATAATATCCACACTGTCAACCAGTTGAGAGAAAAGTACCTGGAATATAACCAGCCCCTGTACACCATCTTCACAGATTACGAGAAAATATTTGACTCAGTCGAAACCTCGGAAACAAGGTGTGGATAAGTCATACGTGAAAGTACTGGGAAATATATGCGTCCAGCGGCTGCACAATAGCCATAGTCATCGTAAAAAAAGGAATAAAATGACAATAACGAAGGACGTAGGGAAGATAGACACGATATCTTCAGTGCTTTTCACTGCTTGCTTGCTGGAAATGTTGGGAACAAGTAGGTATACAAGCAAATGGTGCAGAAAGAAATGATGAGAAAGCAGTAAGGTAGCCCTAACAATTAGTATGCAAAAAAAACTAATGCTCGACAGCCTCGACATAGATCAGCAATTTCCGATAAGTAGCGAGGCGCTTCTGCAGGTAGTCAGCGCAGATCTGGACCATGACAGTGAAGTTAGGAGAAGAATTATAATAAGCATTTGGCAGACACTCCAATATCATGCATGGAGAGAAGGATATAAAAGCTGCATCTCACCGCTGCTTATTTATGGAGCAGAAACGCAAAATGTAACGAAAAAGGACCAACTTAAATTAGGCCAACGCAGTGAGCTACGGAAAGGAAGTGGTAGGTGTACCATTAAGAGACAGCAAGCGAGTAGATCGGGCCAGAGAAGTTAAATCTAGAATACCAACTAGCCCAACAACTAACTCTACTGAAGAACAAACGCGAGTTTACGCCTTCCTGTCACTCATAGTTTACGTCGTTGTGGGACGTTAAAGCCCATAAATGAATCCGAACCTACCAACGGAAATCTCGTGGAAATCAAGAAGAAATTCGCATGGACATATTATTTAATGCAAAGGCATATTATTTAATGAAATTCAATTTAAAATCCAATTTGTCACCCTTAGGGGCCATCGGTTATCTTAACCGATGGCCCCTAAGGGTGACAAATTGGATTTTAAATTGAATTTCAAGGCAAGAAAAGTATGGCAAGGGGTGGCAGAAAGTTAGCTTTGCGGGTTAAAAAGGGCCGCAGTTGGCCCAGGTTAGTTAGATGACTATGGGAGCGGCCTTTGGCCATGCAGCGGGCGTGTAATTAGCTTTTTCTACCAATGAAAATGAAGGGCGGATCGCCCGTAACTGTGCAGCTTCCTTAGGTGCCACCTAAGGAAGCTTCTCGGTAGCAATACTTGCCCAGATAATTCGTTGCAATCAAGGAAACTGGTATTTCCTTGCGCCGATAGATGGCACTTTTGCTTTTAAGTATGCTATAAATAACGAATGTTGTCAGCATGATACCTTTTGTTATATATATTCACACTGCGGCAAACTGCGCTGAGCGTTGCCGCATTCAAAACTGACTATTGACGGTTAATGGCAGAATATCAGCTTTATACCGCTCCTTTATAATTAGGTGGTGCTAATACAGTCGACGGCCGTTGTGACGAAGTTCTCGAGGTCTCCAAACTCATTCGTTATACAGGCCACCTCGTTGTAAAAGTGGCGGACGAGATCGCGCGCATCGGCGATCGTAAGCAAGTTCAGCAAACGGAAACATATCCATCACTGTTTTGAGGCATTATTTTTCTTAAAGGCCGCTAGTTTTAATTTAGACAGTTTTTTTCCCACGGCATGCGCCACGGCGGTCGACCTTGTCACATTGGCGTTCACGACGCGCTCCGCTGCAATATCCAGGAACCCAGCAAGGTGCAGAGTCTCGTGTGTCATAGCCCCTCGCATGTCGTAGAATTGGCCATTCGCACAACGCATAGCCGTAGGCAGTGCAAAAGAGGGGGGGCGGGGGGGGGACGTTTTGATAAGCTCTCTGTGAAGCTCGCGTCATTTCGGTAGCTCCCTTTTAAATTAATGCGGAACGGCGCGCTGGATCTGCCGGCTTCATCAGCATGCCGCTTCTCCGAAAAGTTTTCTAATGTTGGCTTTAGTGCAGTTTCTCACAGCTCACAACTGCTCGCCACTTAGCACTGACGCCGGGCGGAAGCGGGGAGGTTGGTGCGCGTAGATTTGCTTTTTTTTTTTTTTTTTTTTTTTTTTACCAACTTGCAAGGTAAGCGCTAAACTTCAGAATGCTTTGCCGTTCGGCTCACAGCGCATTTCCTTTTCTTTTGTGTTACCATGAAAACTCGGATTCTCCCAAGCTGTCTTTGCTGCGGTGTCGAAGTGTAATCCGCAATGCAGCTCACTAGCGGTTGTAGCGGACAACGTGGTTTAGTTCGTAAGTAACAAATCAGCCGTTGGGGACGCCTACTTCGATGTACGGGCGCATTGGTTGCTATGGTTTCCGCAGTAAGGACACTCTCAATGCGTATGCATGAAAGATATATGCATTGGGCCTAGACATACCAAATCCTTCATTATACAGGTCATTTCGCTGTAGATGCGTTCGTTGTAGGGGCATCCGACTCTATTGGCACATAAAGCAATAACCATTAAACACTCATAAACTATTTCTTAAGTAAAACCTCCCTTTTCTAGTTATTTTCTTTACAGGCCTATAAAACTGTTGATATAGAACAATGGTTTTAATGTTTTATTTATTTGATTTTTCTCTCCCCAGTGGGTGCTTATGTATTTGTGATGATGGTAGGTGCATGCTTTTTATATCGAGGTTTTCTTTTCTACCGCATGTTTAAATGTGAATGAGACACTGTTACTTATTTCGAGAGCGCATATGTGTCATCTATCTCATTTTTATATTATTTATTCGTTGTTTTCCGTGTATATTGTTATTCCTTATTATATATGCCTCCAGGCTCCCAGGGAGATTGAATTTGACTGTTTGTTTTGGAACGCAATGTATCTTATGAATTGCACGTATGTCCGTTGTCCTTGTTATGAGTTGCTGCCTATATGTATTGTGCCCTTGGCCATTTAATTCCTTGTGTTGTCATTGCTTGCTTTCATTGCTTGTGTTTCTGCTGCTGTAATCGCCCCTCCAAAGGGCTGACAGTATCAATAAACAGAAAATATACTGCAGTCATATCCCAGTGCTCGCAATATAAGGGATGGGAACACTGTCAAGTGGGAATCGACTGTACTGTTATTTCGCCTTCTTTAATCATGTATGGACCTGAAAAACGAATCCTCATCATCATTACTAATATTCTAACCGAAAACTGCAAGCGGAGGCTCTATACCTCAGCGTATGAAGAAAGTACTTGTTATGGCTCAGTAGCTATATAGCCGAGTCCATTCCACATCAAAAACGTTGTCGCCGAATACTGACTTTATTCCTGGGCTTAGAGTGCCTTTCTTGCGCCAGTATAATCTTGATTCATGATTCTCAAGAGAGATAGAGAGAGAGAGAATGAAACGACCTCAAAACAAGCAGTGAGCCGAAGCATTCGGTCAGCTTGCCGGAAACTATTCCTTCCGACCACACGTCACCGCTTCCTCCTCTCCCAACTCGCTTACCGCCAGGGCTAAGCTAAGCAAAGGCACACACCGCTTGGCCTCTCGAAGTGGTGGCGCCGGCAGGCAGGCAAAATTACTTGCGGATGATGCGAGACAGCCAAAGGAGTCACGCCGGCCGGTCGTCGATCACAGCGAGCAAGCAGCACAACAACCGGCGCTGCGAGGGCGACGACCATGCGAAAGGAGAGGAATAGGAGAGGAGAAAAGGAGTACCACCCATAATCTAATCAAAAGGCATGCACTGCCGGTCTGTTGGTCCTCCTGCTGCTGCTGCCGCTGATGTCAGGACACACGCGAGGGCTAAGGGTACGGATGACGAGAAAGACAGGGTGAGAGAAAGATAGCAGGCAACACTTCAACTTCTTTCCGGTAGATGGCGCCTATGTCCAATTCAGAGCCGCCGCAGCGCAGCATAACGGAGCTCACAGTACCCTCCTATGTTCTGGACTTCAGCAGTAATGGAATTACGCCGTATAGTAGAGCGAGCGAAGCGGCCTGGCGCTTGCTTCGGAGAGAGAAAGCGCGCTGGCAGAGGCTGGTGAGACGAAGCCATCGAGAGCGGTTGCATGCAAATGTAACGCACTTTACGCTTGATTGATCGCCGGACGGACGACCACGTTTATACGGCCATAGGCGGCACAGGCGCTCCTCCGACCCTGCTCGCTTCCTGCGCAGTGCCACTTGTCCCCTCCGCCACCCTCTTCCTTTCTTCCCGCAGTGCTGTCCCCTCTCCCCCGTAGTCCCTTCACCGAGGTTCATCCCGCACACGCAGGGGAACGGCATTTTACGCCACGCTGGCGCCGCGGCGAAAAGCCACGCACCTAAAACAAGCACCATGGATGAGTACTATACGCCTCGGTGGGAGGAAGTAACGCAATTTTCGTTTTCGCTGACGCCGGGTCTCTTATCGCTTATTGTCATTGCCGGCAAGGGCGCTCGTCCACGTCATTGTCTGGCTGCTTGCGACAGTAAGAGGTTAAAAAAAGGAAGAGGGAGAAGAAGCTAGCGGAGGAGCAAAGGAAAGCGTGGATTCGGGAGAAAAGGGAGTTAATGCTTTGGAATCTTTGAGCCATTAACGGAAGCAAATTAACGCTCCAAAGTGCTCACGATGCCACTTCACTTTTATCCGCAGTTTTTTTTTTCTTTTATATTTAGTTATTTTTACAGCATTCTGTCACTTTTTCTCTACCTCTACATCTCATTCACTTGCCGTTCTGCTGCAGAATTTTGTCCGCCTTTTAGAACCAATTTGTCTCCCAGATAAATCTCGCAGAGAAATCCCTTTCCAGGGAATAGAGCCGGGATGGCCTTCAGTAAGCCATTCAAACAGGCGCGCTGCACTCCGCGCACGCGCCTCACTCAACCTGCGCAGTCTTCGGCGTACAGGGTCGTCCACTCTTAGTGCGAACATGCGAACAGGTGGCCGCTCTCTTTAAAGCGCTACTGCGCCTGATCCAGCCGTGCGCTGAAACAAATTGGCAGGAAACGCAAAGTACCACCTCTAGAGCCACCTGTGCATGCTCTACTTTGCTTCGATATGCGGCCGCATTGGCCATTCAAAGGCGCTTTGAAAAGAGCAGCCACTTGCCCCTGTGTTCGCGCTAATAGTGGACCACCCTGCACATGTTTCTTAAGCTACTTCGCCGTCCCGTGAAGCCCGCTCACTCTGAATCATGTGATTAGGGAGTTTTAGAATAGGGGGACCCAAGGCTTGGGGCCCCCAAGGAAATAGCGCGCGGCAGCGCAACGTGCTGGCCGAGCGGCGAGTTTTAGAATAGGGGTTTTCCCGACGCAGCGGAGCCAGGCTTGCGTTCGTCGATTGCAGCGCCACGACGGTAGCCAAGGAAAAGCATTTTAATATATAAAAGCCAAAAACGCTATCTTTGTGCAAAAACTATTTTAAGACTACCGCTTATATAAACCATTTTCGTCAGACAAGACGAAATCGGCCAATTGTCAATCCAGGCCGAGACCGGGAAACCTCATTTGAACCTTCCGCGCTTTCCGCCGTCTGGTCCCCATGGCAACCAAAAGAGGCGAACTCGCTAAGCCTAGCAGCTCGGTAAATCCGGAAGCAATCTGAAAATATAGTGCGTTTTATCGCTAAAATTTGGTTGTGCGGGCATCATGAGACGTAGCATAAGCTTCGTTGGCCTTTCGTTTTCCATGAACGCGTGACAACATGGAGCGGTGACGACGAATGTGTGCCGAGGCGAGCGGCCGCCGCTTGGCCGAACGCCGCCATGTTGCCGTAACCCAAGCGACCCAACGGCGGCTTGGGGCGAACGCTATTTCCGAAAAATAAGGGCCGCCCCTAGCGTTAACCCAAGACCCCAAGCGCGCCTTACGTTCTGCGCATGCGCATTTCGACGCCCCAAGCTCCTTGGGGGCCCCAAAGCTTGGGGCCCCCTATTCTAAAACTCTCTATTACTCCTCGGCCGCCTCGGTATCCGATGATGAGCGCGGAGTGTATCCCCCGAAGTCGCCTCACTTGCCGCCAAGGAACAAGCGTGAGTGAACGCAACCAGCCTGCCGCTTATTAAAAACAGTTGCGTAGATCGCGCCATAGCGGACGTTCATTGTGGCACCTGAACCTCACGCGGTAGCTTAATGGCTTTGCGGAGAAAAATAAAGTGCAGGGTTTTAACTACTGAAACCGAGTACGGCATGCGAAAGCTTTTACGGACAAGCGGAAGTTGCACCGCACGCGAGACAAGGAGATGAGATCTTCATTAATCTTACCTGAATTGGAAGACGGAATTGACCGTTTGCCGCTTTCCAAACCCCAGGAACTCATGGTATTTAAGGCGAACTTTACAAAACATTTAAATGTTTCATCCCTTATGCTGTTCCAAAGTTTCGAGACCAGTCTTGATGTCGGATTTCATTAATCTTAGCTGAATTGGAATGCGGTATTGACCGTTTGCCGCTTTCCAAAACGCCGGGAGCTCATCGTCTTTAAGGCAAATTTTACAAAACATTTAAATCTGGTTCATCCCTTGCGCTGTTCCAAATTTTCGAGACAAGTCTTGATGTCGGAATTCTACTACGGTCCTTTGCAAAGAGTCATATGGTGTTAATACCGAAACTAATCATAGGAAAAAATATCCCATTTTTAGACAGCTACATGGCCTATCTCGATTTCGAATGTTAATTACAAGATTTTCGCTAAAGCCTTTCCAAATTGGCCACGGCTTGTGGCCTGAGAGGAGCCGGTCAATACAATCTAACCTATATGTGACGCTAACGTTTTTGCAGTATTGGAGTGACGCTCACAAGCTGACGCGAACTGACCTGACAAAGA
This sequence comes from Amblyomma maculatum, assembly GCF_055883805.1. Lineage (NCBI taxonomy): Eukaryota > Metazoa > Arthropoda > Arachnida > Ixodida > Ixodidae > Amblyomma > Amblyomma maculatum. The sequence continues at coordinate 92,645,548 of NC_139347.1, forward strand.
CATTTCATCCGGTGCCCATTTTTTTTTCTCTTAGTTCAAATCTCGGTTCAGTTCTTTTACTGGGATGCGCCTTTTTTAGAATGTTCTGCACGCTTGATTTGCAATGGTTGCCTCTCACAATCAGCCTTCATCTTGTCTTCTGCGAAATAAATGTGCCCGCAATGTCCCCGAACTTGTTCCCTCTATACTTGCAGCCACTTTCATAAGTGGTATACACGACACAGTTATCAGTATCTTTCATAAAAACATGAGGGGTCACGAACTGAAGGTATTAGCTTACGCAGGTGACCTCGTGTTTTTCTGTGTAGACAAGCCAAGCATTGACGAGGTTATTCGTTTAACGGAGGACTTTTGGTCATTGTCACGTTTTCCGATCAATCATTATAAGAGTTGCGGTCTCTGATTTGGTATGCTGGGATCAACATCTTCTGTATATGCTGGCGTGGTATGGACCCCTAGGCCACCCAAGCACCTTGGAGTCCCTCTTAGACTATTGTCCCTCATCGTCTCTCTGTTTTTGGCATTGCGAGCTCATTGCGAGACATTAAACTTATTTTATGGTCTTCAAATAATTCACTGCCAAGTCTTTATATTCAGCGTTTTCACGAGGTTCGTTACTTTTGTGTGGGATTCGTCTTTTGAATATATCAGGTGTGATAATCATTCCGGCCTGTAAGCGGTGGTGCCCTTGGTCTACAGTCCACCTGTATGTCCGCAAACAAGTTTCCTGCCTCGTGTTTTTCCGTGACTCTTCACCCGATATACGTGCATTTTTCAAGCAAATTTAGTTTAGGTTTTGCCAAATCTCATTGTGTCGTCTAACGTTTCCGATCGTCCCAGATATTGGGGTGCAATGTATAAGGTGAATTTGGCAGTTTGATTCTTGCTTGTTCGCTTCGACCCAGAGTTCCTGTTTTCAGTGTCAGGAAGAGTTTTTAGAGCGCAGCACTTTGGCGCCCGTTCCTGGGTTTCGCGGCGTCGGCGTTGTCCCTCGTAACCAGCTCCACTTTCACTCCCACCTTCCTTCCTTCCCTGATGACACGATTCAGGTGTCCACAGAAACAAGTTTGACAGATACTGCGCCTTTTTATTGTAACCAGTTCCACTTTCACTCCCACCTTCCTTCCTTCCTTAAAGGCGCGATTCAGGTGTCAACAGGAACAAGTGTGACATATACTGCGCCTTTCCATTCCAGGGAACCCGTTGTGAAAGGCACGCGTCAGAGCTCAAGTGGAAGACGTGACCACACATGGTGCACACTGCAAAGATAATAATTCATAGATAATGCGAGCGCCCACACTGAACTGGAGGATAACATCTGTAGTAACCCCCCGTCGGGGGGGCGCAGTGGTTGCGGCGCTCAGCTACTGTTCCCAAAGATGCGGAATCGAATTCGGGCCTCGGCGGCCGCTTTTCGATGGAGGGAAAAGTAAGGCGCCCGTGTACTGTGCGGTGTCAGTGCACGGTAAAGAACCCCAAGTAGTCGAGTGGTTACGACGGTAAAGAACGGGTGGTCGGAATTTCTGGAGTCCTCCACTACGGCGTCTCTTACAGCCTAGGTCGCTTTCGGACGTTAAACCCCGCAAACGAAACCGAACATATGCAGTAACCGAGAATTCACACACTCACAGAGAAAAGCATCCTATGTTGACGTAGTTTGCGTATATACAGTTAATTTGATAGTCCGGATCTCTAGCCGATCGAGGAAGGCCTGGCCAGGATATAGCCCGCCCTCATTTTCCTTTAAAACATACTGCTAGAAAACCAATGAGACGATTGCTAGCTTTGGCTATAGCGTTTTCAAGTCAGGTTAAGATATTTGCGAAGGTTCTTTCTTCTCGTCTGCAGCTTGTGACATTAGCCTCTTCGCCGCGCAACGTTCCTATGGGCCCACGCGCTGCCTCCCACAACCTCCCGATAACTTAATTGTTATCTCCATTTCTCCGACCACAAAGCTTCCTTCATGACAGTCAAGAACTGTTAGAGGAGTGTTTCTTGAAGGAATACGTGTGAAAAATAAAATACTTGTCTGTAATTGTACATGCATGTCTTGCTCGAAATATTCGCCTCAATCTATCGACAAAGGTGAAACAACTGAATAGCTGCGCTCAAATTTCGCATTAGAAAGTAACGTAATCGTCGGCAAATTTTGTTTGCAAGAATTTAAGCGCCCATGCTTTTCCCTCAACCAAAAAAAGAGTTTCGCATTACTGGAAACGTACAAAGAACGTGCCGTTTTTTGTATTGTGATTTACGTGGACTTGATATACTCCAAAGAGTCGAAAAATGTCTTTTTCGCCATGTACGAATATTTTACTTTTTTTAAGCTACCTGCTGAGACTCGTCCCGTTAAAACGTTGTTACGAAAAAAAAAAGGAATTTTTGTGTCTGTGGTGAATTCCCGCCGTTGTGATTTTACAGAAACAATCAAGCAATGCAGCATCGATTGCAAAAATCCCTCATCCTAACACACTCTCTCACTCTCAGTCTGTGTTCCTCTCACTCCACTCTCCTGACTTCATTTCTCCCCAAAACTCTTTCCTGCTCTTCACTTTAGCCCCAAAGATTCTAGCTTCCAGGACGGCGACTGTGCAAAGTTCCAAATAATAATGATAACGCATTTTAAAAGAAGTAGAGCGGAAGGCTTTGTTCCCATACATGTTTTGCGTACGCCACTAAGAAAAGAAACTTCAAGAAGCGGCCTATCGCTTCATGTAAAACAGGAATTTGCAGCAACTGCTAATGAAAACAAGTAGATTGCCGCTGTGGTATTCACTTCTTCACACAACGTTAAAGAAGTGGCTATGATTCAGAGTATCTGAGACTGCATTGTCCTCCTATGCTGGTCGCATTAGAACCAAGGTCGCACAGCCAGCGTTTTCTTTTCCAAAGACAACGAGCGCCGAGGCAAGTGGCGGCCACAGTGAACATTCGACACGGGGACCTGGACAGCAGTGCCACCACTGGTGCAAATTGCCTTTTGTCTGGAAGAAGCCGTGTTAGACTATTAATGTAACCATATGAAAATATTTTAATAGCTTTGTTTTACTACCAAAGAAAGGTTACCGACTGGCAATCTTTCGCTCATTCCTGATGCTTTCAGTCATTAATCATTGACATGAATAAAATTACCCGGGGTTTAACCCCTCCTTAACTGATTAAGACATGGGAGAGGACTGTTTGGCATGCTTTGAAATTACTTTTCTTGGCGGCTTACCATTGAAAAACTGGCACAGAGCGCGGCAAAGTACTAAGCGCTTAATTGAAAAGAATACAAATGGATGCGCATATGTCGTCGGCTGGAATCTCTATCGCAAACTACCTTCAATTTGATTAGCAGATGACTGCTAAATGGGAAGCAGAATCTTATGACATCACTCTGAACGCCGCGCAAACAAAAAAAAAAAGCGTCGCGACACAAGTTTGGTACAAAGGAGGGAAAACATGGAGCCACATGGAAACCCGTTAGTGATGCATTGAGAACATATGGCGCGCCAGAGGCGTTAAGGGGAGAGGGGCCCTACCACTAGAGTATTAGAGCAAATGCACTCATACGCTCACCACCGCCGATCAAGAATCTTGTCTGATAGTTGTTTGTGCCGTCGCTCTGATTTGCTGAGCTGTTTCATGAGTTCACAACCACTTGGGCTCACGTGGGTAATTTAAACTCAGTCCGGTATAGCGGCTGCAACTCGCGAGTTTTCCCGATGGATCTTCGCGAACGGTAGGGGACGTGTTTCAGTAGCAACTAGAGAAGACGGGGGCTCGGTAGTTTGCTGCAGCACCCGAAATTCGACCACAACGGAGGCGGAAGAGGTGGCCATCGCGCTATAGCTCTAACACAACAAAAGGTCAAAATTATAGTTACAGACTCGAAATCAGCGATTAGAAACTTTGACGCGGGCCGCATTTCGGCCATAGCAGCAAGAGTGTTGGCCAGTGGTCCACCACCGGCAGAGCAGGTCGCGCTCATTTGGACACCGGCGCACCAGGGGTTGAGGGGGAACGAGAAAGCGCATGTACTGGCCTGAGGATTAGCTACATTCCGGGATCTCAGTGACGACTTATGCGCAGCCCCGTACCCCTTGCGCGATGAGGAGCCCTATACAGTTGGACGATGACCTTAACACCTACCAAGATATCCTAAATCATTACAAATTAGGCAGATCAGTACTACCAAAAGCGTGTAAGCAACTCACCAAAAGCGAGGAGATTATGTGGCGTAAGCTACAGGCTGGAATATTCCCGAACCCCCAGCTTTGCAGCAAGTGGCACCTGGAAATTTTTAGCCCCAGGTGCAAACGTTGCGATGGCATAGCGGACATGATCCATATGATATGGACGTGTCCTAGATTTGGAGAACCTGAAAGAACAGATGAGTCCTGGGAGGCACTACTTCTCAAGCAGGACGAAAAAGGGCAACGACAAGTCATCCGTCTTGCTCTGGTCGCTGCTCAGATCAAAGGGATCCAGGTCGACGGCTGAGGGGGAGGACATGGTTGGGACAGAGCTTCGCCTCGGATCCTCACCAACCTTTTGACGGGTGCAATAAATGTTATTTCTCTCTCTCTCTCCCTCCGATGGATCTTCAAGTTGGCTAGCCAAAGCAGAGAGTGATGGGGCCTATGATTCCATACTGACTGGCCACGACCTCTTGTGGTGTTGTCACACTGAAAAAACAAAACAAAAAAACAACAACATGAGAGCGTATTAGATCCGGTCGGATTCGAACCCGGGTATTGGTGTCCAGTAGCCGAACATATTAACTCGGGGCGCTCAGTGGAGAACACGAAGCCCTCAGTGCAGGGCTCCATGTGCCGCCGAGATCCTGCAGGCCCGGCGCCAAAGCAGATGTCGCTGGTCTTGTGGGTTGGTACTGGCCAGAGCGCTCTCAGAAAGAAATGTGTGATCTCAGTCCATAGCTCTGTTGGCCACAGCTATATTCTCTTTTTCCCCTTTATTGCCGGTCAACAAAGCACATAAAGGCTATCTTCTCGGCCCACTCGATCAGTCGGCGCTGGTTGGTCAGCACCGTCCTGGCCATGGTATCTTCCCAATAGAAGGGGTGGGAAGAGTTAATGGCATTATGCCGCCGGATGGTGTTGGGACCAGGCGTGCAAACAGTGTGGACTTTGGGGAATGTTTCGGGGTACATAAGTGACATCAGCGCGCAGCCTGCAAGAATAACGCGTTCTTCGCGAAGGCGCGGCACGCAGCTGGTGAATCTGCAATTGTTGTGTATGTTAGACTAGTATGGTGTTTGTCATGTGTGTGTGTGTGTGTGGTGTATGTAAGCGAGTGTTTCCGCTATGGCAGTCTTCTCAGCCATCGTGCTCGAGCTCGTTCCCCGAACGGAGCCTGCAATCCTAATCGAGCTATTGGCGTTCGTAACAGCTGACGCCGCAACGTCTATGCCAGTGGGGTATTTCGCCACGTCGACATATAGGCTTTCGTCAGAGGCATACTGGCGAAGCAATGCCTTGACTCTGGCGGTCGTACGGAGGCCACGGTTAAACCTCCACCCTTTGACGCGGCTGTTGCCAGATGGCGCCACATGTACAGCTGAAATTGCAGCTTCCCGTGCACCTTTCGCACTATAATCGGTTTGCAGAGATAACTCCTGCCAATTTGTTTTACCTTCAGTCTGTTGTGCATGCCGTCGTCCAACTTGCCGCTTCGGTGGCTCGGCAGCGGCTGGCGTTACAGTTGCTATGGCAACCAGCAAGGCAAAAGAAGATCGTCGTTAGGCTCTGACGATCGTATGAGCGCTTTAGCTTTAAATGTTTTTTTACAGAGAGCTCAAAGAACTCAAAATTACGTTTGTGGAGATAAACATTTGTGCGACAAAGGAGCAACAAATGTATGGCCGCTAAGCATACACCTTATCAGAGCTTAGGTAGTTCATACTTTGTCCCTTTCTCCCTTTTGCACTTCCCTCCGTCCGCTGGGAGCTATGGGGAGTCCTCAGCCCAGCAGCAATGTCTCGCACTCCGATTTGTATCCTATATCATGACGAGAAAAAACTGTCGCCGGTGTCCTGCGTTGGTCCCAGTTGTGTCCCACTGTTCGAGCGCGTATTTACGCGACTCAACTCCCGTTGCGCCCCAGCGCGTAGCGACAACGTGCTGGCCGCAATTCCAAACGCCGTTTTGGCGTGTCAGGAAGAGGAGGATTTGTTGGAGAGAGACGACAGGCGGGAAAAACGTTAGCCATCCCGAAGCCAATTCGTTCTCTGCAAGGAATGGGGAGAGCCAGAAGAGAGGTGTAGCTCGAGGGACGGCGGCGAGAGAGCCGGCCAGCAGTAACGGTCAGGCCTAATCTGCTAATTATCGCCTGCATCCCCACGAGACGAGGCGAGAGGCGTCCCGTAGAGCGACGGCGCGGCACCACCGGCGGCGATGATTAGCGGCACTGGCGGCGGCGTCTCTCTCGAACGGGCCGTCGAGAGGGGACCTCCCTCCCTTTTCAGCGCAGCACGCCCCGAGCGGGAAAGAGCGAACGAGCGTCATGGAGCCGGGCAATTTCGAGCACTACGCCGTTCACGTAGGACCTGGGAGATTTGTACGTGAGTGCCGTCGCTGGTCTCTCGCCCGCCCTGCAGCACTCTGGTTCGCGCTACCATGTGTGCTCGTTGCATACCGCCGCCGGGGACACAAGAAAGGGTAAAGGTAAGAAAAAAAAAAGGATGTAGAGGGGGGAGGGGGGGGGGGGCGAAGAGCAGGAAAGGGAGGCACAAGGCGGGCGCTAACGATCCTTCGTGGCCAACGCGTCGGCGCCTCTCGTTTCTAGGTCCTACGTTCCGGAAACGTGCTCTCTTTATTTCTCACTTTGCCACCGTTACGCTACGTGTTACCTTATGCACCTCTCTACGCTTTCCTATCCTTCTACCTCTTTCCGTGAATGTTTGTGAATGTAGTAGCGCACCGCTTGTAATCTCTCTCCACGATGACAGCGCGGAAAAAGCTCGCTTGAACGGACATTTTCGCGGTAAGTGGAGTGTCACGCGCAGGCGCGGCGATTTGGCTGTAGGTGTAGCCGCTGACGCCGCCTATGGGTGCCATATGCAGATTGTCGCCGCGTGAAGAGTGCAGGCGTGTGTGTCGGATGCCGTCACGGCTGGTGACATAGAAGAACTGCCCGACAATTTGTCACTCGCACCCGGCTTCGTTTTTCCTACCCTGGCATTTCCTTCCCGTGCGGGCGAATTTTGACTTTACACGCTTGTTGCGCGCTCGTGACAGACTCGCGCACTTGTTCTGACAATGCAGTGTATCGTGTTGCGTACAATGCACATGCAAAACAGAAAGTTTTTACCAAAGTAAAACAACTGCGGTGCTGGCTGTTTTGCCGTGAAACGGACTGAGGTGCCGTGTTAAAGGAACGCGATGGCATCACCCACTCCTGCGACTGGAGGGGGCTCACGACATTTGTGCGCATGCGTGGAAAGAGCAACATCTAGTACTTAACATGGTGTGCTATTTCGTCTCAAAGAACATAGCTCGTTGGGGCCAGACACTCGTGTGCCTTCATTCCTGTCAACATCTAAAGCCCTTACGCGCCACATTTTCTTCACACGTTTTCTTCTTTGACATGAAGTGTTAGAAACTGCTATATATAAGGCATCCTTGAACATATTCCCCTGATACCACGAAATAATTTATGATTAAGTCTTCTTGATGCCGCCGCAGTTTTGATTACAAAGGTGAATTGAGGTCACGTGCAGCGTTAGAAACTGATATATAGTCGCGTCTAGATCCATGGTTTAAATTCGCTACAACAGTTACGCCAGCCTGCTTTAAAAGCCGGAGTGACAACAAACGAACTGCTTTCATTAAAGAGCAGCTTTCTTGCGCCTCAGGGGACGTAAACCCACCTTGGCATCACAGGCATGGCTCAGTTATTGAAGCATAAACCGAAACGGCGCGACAAAAGAAAATCAGTTACAAATTGTTTATTGGTCGTAGGCGAATACGACGGGGTGAACTTATGTATTCTAATTTTTATTGCATAATTACAGCTAAAATAAAACATGGAATCAAAATTAGGTGTCTATATTCCTATCACCCTACGGACAATTCTCCTCTTCTCGCTGCTTTCAAGATAGATACGATTGCCGACCGGAAGTTTGGAGATCCCAGCCAGATAGAGCAACTAAAATTGATAGGGATAACAAGGACGAGGTACAAAGGGGACATGCTAGGCAACCGCGATCCAAATTTCTCGTTACATTCGCAAAACTGTATATTTGTTGTTGTCAAATATACACGAGGGGGAAAAGACCTACGACAGACTTGTTTCGGGACAGGTTCGGTTCTGCCGAAGTGTAAGAGAAAACATAATATTGTTGTTTTCATTTTTCACTATCAAAGGCCTCTCAGCGATGCACGCTTTGTCGGGCGGGAATCTTCTCGCGAGCCTCATTACTTCCAAACGTGATACCGGTCTCTACAGCAAGTGCATGCCTAGCTGACTATTCGGAAGGGCGACTGTGAAACATCCATTTTCATCTACCTTCCTTGAATTCGCACGCATGTTTTTGTTTTTGTTTTTTTGTCCGCCCTTGAGAGCGCGATAAAAAACGGTAGAAGAATGCAAGAGTTCGCCCATAAGTTTCCAGGTCATGAGGCCTGTGGAGCGCCTCTGCATTGTGTTACGACCAAGCATCCGCATTTGCGCGCTCTATTGTTCGCCTGTGGGCATGGAAAAGTTTTGTGAATATGTGGTGATGGTCCATTGGCTCTAAGTGAGCCTGTTTCCAGGAATCCTGTTTTGTAAGCATGTTTTGCTTTGTGGACAACCTGCAAATGCCAAATTGGCCCTGTCAAGAGAACGTCTGGAAAAACACAAAGAAACGTCCCCCTGCGGGAAATAGCAGGAAGTGCTTTCTTTTGTTCACCCTTCCAGTCGAGAAGTGCTATCCTCCAGTGATGAATGCCTCCTATCCAAAGGAGACGACAGAGTGACATGTCCGCTGACGTGCAGGACAAGAGAAGAGCATGACTCATACGGCCATTAAGTGATTTCCCGGGAATGCAGGAAAGATTTGCAATTGTCGAAAAGGGACCATGTTGGGAGCCCTATGCGGCGCCACGTGCACTCGGGTTTCTGAGAAGTAAAACCCCCAGAACCAGCCTGTGGTTTCTTTGCTGAAGAATAGAAATGTACCTCCTCTCCTCGCCGTTCCCAAGCTTTTCCCGCCAACAAGTGATCACGCCCAACGAATGAATGCCGGACCAGTCAGTGCTTCAGACCATCAGTGCAGTGATGTGTTCGATTGGATGCCGATACCTGAGGGGCGTGCCCTGGATTTGGTTGGTCAGCATCTTCAGAGAGGGGCTGGACATAGGGGGTTTTTAAGGACGCTGCAGAGCACGAAATGTCGCTCTGGGCCCTGGGTAAACGGCTCATCCAGTCGCTTCTCGCTATGAACTCTTAACGCTTGCCATTTTGCTGATGTACCCTTCTTTTTCGTGTAAATAATCTTGTAAATAAGTTTCTCAAAGTGCCATTAAACCTGCTTGTACATATTTCACCAACTTCGAAGATTCAATCCTACTTCAACCCCGAGTCTCTGCACGCTACCAAGTGAAGGCCGGGTCGACGTAGCCCCAGCGTCACAACGACTGGTGATCAGCGGTAGGATCTGAATCTACAAGCCACAACATCTGGTGATTGGAGGTGGATCAGAATCTGCAAGCCACAACATCTAGTGATCGGAGGTGGCATCTCAAGCAACAAGCAGGCGCAACAATCGGCCAACAAGAGAGCAGCTCGGAACATCGATCGCATGTGTGGGTGAGTGCTTGGCTTTTCTTCTGATGTGGACCAGGTTCTAGAACAGGGTTAGATTTTAGAACTGGTAAAAAAAAAAAAGTGTTGAAACGCCTTTAGGTTTGGTAGTTTGCACTGTTGTTTTGGAAGTAGCCGACACTCGGAGCGATCATGGACCTACAAAAGCTGCAGAAACCGGAACTGTTGCAATTGTGTGAGGAATTGGGAATTGATACAAGTGGTTTGGCACGAAAACCTTTGATTATAAAGGCAATCACAGATTTGGGAGCCGATGATGAGGAGCTCAGTGAAGCATGGAACCTCATCGGTCAAAAAAAGGAACAGCTCAGACAGCAGAAAGAGCGGGAAAAAGAGGAAAAGGAGCGGGAAAAAGAGCAGAAAGAGCGGGAAAAAGAGGAAAAGAGGCGTGAGCGTGAACTTGAGAGGGAAAAAGAGGAAAGGGAGCGCGAACGTGAGTGGGAAAAAGAGGAAAAGAAGCGTGAAAGAGAAGCAAAAAAGCTGGACCAAGAAATTGAGCTCCGGAAATTAGAACTAGAGTTGAGCAAGAGGTCGGGCAATTGTCCCCAGCTAGCGGTACCTCTTCTCAACAAGGAGGCAGATTTCAAGATGTCAAAGTACATGCAGCCATATGTGATATCAGGGGATATCGGTCTGTATCTGGCTAACTTTGAGCGAACCTGCGAAAAACTGTCCTTCCAGCGAGACACTTGGTCTCAGAGATTATTGACGGTTCTGCCCTGCGAGGCAGCGGAGGTTGTCGCGCGGCTAAGCAAGGAGGACGCGGACAACTACGAGAAGGTCAAAGCTTGCCTTCTGAGAAAGTATAGGCTTAGCGCCGAGGCGTTCAGACAACGTTTTCGGAAAGCTACTAAGTCCAGGGACGAGAGTTACCCTGAATTCCTGTACAATTTAAGAGTTAATTTGGGCGAGTGGCTAAAGAGCACAGATTCCTACAGTGATAGGGACGCTGTAGTCGAGCAAATTCTTTTGGAGCAGTTTTATAACTGCCTCCCAGAAAAAGAAAGAAATTGGTTACAGGACCGAGGCGAAATTAAGTCGGCTACTGAAGCTGCCGAACTTATTGAGGAGTATGCTTCGCGCCGACAATTCAGCAACCCAGCAGTGGATAGGCCCCGCAATCCCAAGTTCAGTGTGAATAACCGTCAGGAAAGGCACTTTGCTAGAGTTGGAAACGAAGAAATGAAGGTTTCTTCAGGCAAATTCCCTAGAAAGGACGGCAGTGAGAAAAGTGGGGAAGTGACCAACGCACAGAACACAAAGAATAAGCTTGAGGCTAGGAAGCCGCTCACATGCTTTAGGTGTAATGAGCAGGGTCACATTGCCGTCAACTGCCGGAAAGAAAAGATTGCTTTCTCGTATGTCAGTGACTGCGATGAAAATATGCAGCTTTTAGAACCCTACCTGCATGACCTAGTAGTCAACGGGAAGCCTTGCAAGGTACTGCGCGATTCGGCCGCAACGATGGATGTTGTCCATCCGGCGTATGTGTCGCCTTCCGACTATACAGGACAGTGTGCGTGGATCCGCCAGGTAGTGGAGGAACAGAGTGTGTGCTTGCCGATCGCGAACGTGGTCATCGAGGGCCCTTTCGGCGAATTAACAACCGAGGCTGCCGTTTCAGGAAAGCTTCCTAAGTGCTATCCGTATTTGTTCTCCAACAAATCGGACATGCTGCTGCGAAAGAGGGGCATCCTTTTCGGAGACAGAGTTGTGCAAGCCTTAACACGTTCAAAGGCGCGAGAACTAGCTACACTGCTCATTCCAGAAAAATCCACAGCGGAGGAAACGGCAGTTAAAACAGTGGTAAATGCGGAAGATAGCAGGTCAGAAAACTTTGAGAGCGAGGCATCTCAGATATGTCAACTTGAAAGTGAGCTTGATGAGACGCGGAATGAGGACGTTCTTGAGAGTAACCTCTTGCCGCCAGTGTCTAGTAATCTCACGAGACTTTTAAGTGGAACCCGAGAGGACTTAGCTATAGAGCAAGCCAATGATCCCAAGATACAGGAGATAAGGGAGCGCCACCGCGCCACTAAGACAGCAAACAATATTTCTTTCGAGATGAGAAAGGGAGTGCTGTATCGCTTATTCAAGGATAAGCGCGGAGTAGAGCGGGACCAATTAGTCGTTCCCCAAAAGTACCGCGGAGACTTACTGCGACTTTCCCATGGCAGCTCGTGGTCATGTCACCTTGGAATAAAGAAAACAAAGCAGAGGCTGTTGCAAGAATACTATTGGCCTGGATGTTTTAAGGACACGGAAAATTTTGTACGGTCATGCGACACGTGCCAGCGGGTTGGAAAGGCGCAAGATAAGTGGAAAGCTCCGATGGTGTTAGTACCAATCATTACCGAGCCGTTTCACCGGTTAGTAATAGATATAGTTGGGCCACTTCCTGTGACCGAGTCAGGGTACCGTTATATCCTCACTATGTTATGCCCAGCCACAAAGTTTCCAGAGGCTGTTCCGCTGCGCGAGGTGACGTCCGAGAGTGTAGTGGATTCGCTGCTGTCAGTGTTTGCACGAGTTGGATTCCCTTCCGAGGTCCAAAGTGATCAGGGTAGCGTTTTCACGAGTGTCCTCACCACCTCATTTCTCGAGCGATGCGGCATTAAGGTAGTGCATAGCTCGATCCATCATCCGCAGAGCAACAGCGTAGAAAGATGGCACTCTGTTCTCAAACGAGTCCTGAGGGGACTGTGCTATGAAAACAAGCGCGAATGGGATACCTGCCTGCCTGCAGCGCTTTTCGCTTTGCGGTCAGTGCCGCACGAATCCACTGGATTTAGCCCAGCCGAGTTGGTGTACGGAAGGTCACTGCGCTCACCTTTGCGAATGGTGCGCGAAGCCTGGGAGGGGCGCGGAGAAGACCCAACAGTAGTAGAATTCATTCTGAACCTCTTGAATCGCTTACATAACACTAAGGAACTCGTTGAGGCCAGCATGAAGTCAGCCCAGGCTCGTTCCAAGGTGTACTATGATAAGTCAGCCCGTCAAAGGACGTTTTGTATCGGGGACCAGGTGATGTTGCTGAGAAGTTCAAGGCAGAATAAGCTCGAAGTACAGTGGGAAGGACCGGCTGAAGTCGTTGCAAAGCTTTCTAACACTAACTACGCAGTGAAAATTCCCGGTAGGCGTAAAGAAGTGCGCATTTATCATTGCAATCTTATGAAGCCTTATGTGCAGAGGGAAGCCGTGGTAAATCTAACGTTAAACCTTCCCGAGGAGATGGGGGACAACTTGATTTGCCTCAGCGGAAAAGGAAGCAACGCTCAGGAGCTTCTCAAAAAGACGGAGCAGAGAGGAGAACTAAAGAAATCCCAGCTGTCCGATCTGGGCGAGATAATAACAGAGTTTGAGGCCTGCTTCGTGGACAGGCCAGGCAGAACTGATTTGACTGAGCACGATATTGAGCTGACTTCAGACGTGCCAGTGCGATCAAGGTGCTACCGATTTTCTCCAAGGCAAAGAGAAATTCTGGATAGGGAAGTAACTCGCATGCTGGAATTGGGAGTAATAAAACCCTCGGAAAGCGATTATGCTTCGCCTATGATCTTAGTAGAAGCTCCAGGTAAAGACCCTAGGCCTGTGGTAGACTACCGAAAGCTAAATTCTCTCACCAGGGATCAAGTGTATCCTATTCCGAATATTGAGGAGAGAGTAGAACAGGTCAGTAGAGCGGCATATGTGACTACGCTGGACCTTACTCGAGGATACTGGCAAGTACCGCTCACTGAACGCGCCAGCAGATACGCGGCTTTCGTCACTCCGACGGGCAGCTACCAGCCAACAATGATGAGTTTCGGGCTCAAAAATGCTCCATTTTGTTTTTCCCGACTCATGGATAGGGTTTTAAAGGGGTGTGAAACATTCGCGGTGCCTTATTTAGACGACATTGCGGTTTTTTCCGACTCATGGGCGGACCATATGGTACATCTAAGAGCTGTACTGAGCCTTTTGCGTCAAGCTGGACTAACCGTAAAGGCCGAGAAATGTTGCCTGGCAAGGGCGACCGTGGACTACTTGGGTCACAATGTAGGTCAAGGTTTCAGGAAACCCAGCGAGATTAAGATTTCTGCGGTAGCAGACTACCCGCGGCCGAGCACGAAGACGGAAATTCGAGCATTCCTGGGTCTGACTGGGTACTACAATCACTACATCCCTAACTATTCAGCTTTGGCTAGCCCTCTGACCGACGCTCTCCGCAAGACAGAACCGACAAATGTAGTCTGGGACGAACAAAAGGAAGCCTCCTTCGTAAACCTGAAGGCTGTGCTGATTAGCCGTCCGGTATTGCGAGCTCCAGACTATGGCCGAGAATTCACGGTCCAGTGTGATGCCAGTGATCGAGGGTTAGGTGCTGTTCTCTGCCAGAGAGATGACGACGGTAATGAGCACCCCGTGCTCTACTTGAGCAGAAAACTGAGTTCTAGAGAGAGGGCTTATTGCGCGTCAGAGAAGGAATGCGCTTGCATTGTATGGGCCATTCAAAAATTGCAGTGCTATCTTGGAGGGGCCAAATTCACCGTAGAGACGGACCATTGTCCCCTGGCTTGGCTGCAAACTGCGACATCGAAGAACAGTCGCCTTCTTAGGTGGAGCTTGATTTTACAGCAGTACAATTTTGAAATAAGATACAAAAAGGGGAAGTTAAATGGGAATGCGGACGCGCTTAGCCGCTCTTTCTAAGCGGTCCGAGATGTTCCTCACCATGTATCCAAATTGATAATCAGGTTTTTTTTTTTTTTTCGTGCGCTTGAATATAGATGACTATGTAAAGCAGCACGTTTGGTTTTCGAGGCATACGTGGGTCCTGAACGTCTTGAGAGTGGGCTTTTCTCGAACAACAATGGCAGTTTTCTTTTGACCTGGTCTCTTCAGACGGGAGCCGAGTGCTTGCTTCGACATGTGGTTGAGTTTCAGATAGCTCAAGCAATTTGGCCTACAACAATCAAGACAACGCGACAAGCAACAGCGAGCTTCAAGCGTTCACGTGCAGGCCATTAAGTCGTCTCTTCATGCAGCAGCTGCGGCTGCTGCCCTCCGAGTCTCTTCTGGCGGGGGAGGAGGCTGTTACGACCAAGCATCCGCATTTGCGCGCTCTATTGTTCGCCTGTGGGCATGGAAAAGTTTTGTGAATATGTGGTGATGGTCCATTGGCTCTAAGTGAGCCTGTTTCCAGGAATCCTGTTTTGTAAGCATGTTTTGCTTTGTGGACAACCTGCAAATGCCAAATTGGCCCTGTCAAGAGAACGTCTGGAAAAACACAAAGAAACGTCCCCCTGCGGGAAATAGCAGGAAGTGCTTTCTTTTGTTCACCCTTCCAGTCGAGAAGTGCTATCCTCCAGTGATGAATGCCTCCTATCCAAAGGAGACGACAGAGTGACATGTCCGCTGACGTGCAGGACAAGAGAAGAGCATGACTCATACGGCCATTAAGTGATTTCCCGGGAATGCAGGAAAGATTTGCAATTGTCGAAAAGGGACCATGTTGGGAGCCCTATGCGGCGCCACGTGCACTCGGGTTTCTGAGAAGTAAAACCCCCAGAACCAGCCTGTGGTTTCTTTGCTGAAGAATAGAAATGTACCTCCTCTCCTCGCCGTTCCCAAGCTTTTCCCGCCAACAAGTGATCACGCCCAACGAATGAATGCCGGACCAGTCAGTGCTTCAGACCATCAGTGCAGTGATGTGTTCGATTGGATGCCGATACCTGAGGGGCGTGCCCTGGATTTGGTTGGTCAGCATCTTCAGAGAGGGGCTGGACATAGGGGGTTTTTAAGGACGCTGCAGAGCACGAAATGTCGCTCTGGGCCCTGGGTAAACGGCTCATCCAGTCGCTTCTCGCTATGAACTCTTAACGCTTGCCATTTTGCTGATGTACCCTTCTTTTTCGTGTAAATAATCTTGTAAATAAGTTTCTCAAAGTGCCATTAAACCTGCTTGTACATATTTCACCAACTTCGAAGATTCAATCCTACTTCAACCCCGAGTCTCTGCACGCTACCAAGTGAAGGCCGGGTCGACGTAGCCCCAGCGTCACGACAATTGGCAATAAGTTACTCGAAATTCAAAGTCGACAAGTGCCGCAGAATACGCAAAGCGACTATGCATACTTTAATCAAATTACCTGAAGCAATGACACTAACAGCAGTAAGCGAGGTTCGTACGTATTCTGGCGAAGTTTATATATACATGCCCGCATAAGGCGCAGCCTTTTGCGTTTTTGAGAAGGCGTGATGACCACAATGTGCATGCTTGGCTCTGCTTGCAAGTGTTAGAAGATACATGAATACTTATAAACTCGGGAAACGTACGTATCTTACTTTTTGACGAAATCTAGGGCCTCAGTGTTGCATAACGGCGCGATACGCATTTAGATTCTTCCTAACCTTTTCTACTACGTCAGCGTTGCGAACAAATCAACTTCGCTTCGTAACAAGTCAAACTGCGGCATGTGCTGATTGACGGCTGTGTACGACCTTCATTTATTTGGCAATATTTACAAAGTCTTGCGCTGCGGTGGCCCGCGAATTACTCTTAAGAATATTGCAGCGCGCTGAACCGTTTATTCGCTCCTTTGGGAGTGTTTTGCTGACGCACTCAACGTTATTGCCACATACATTTATCAAAATATTGGCGATTCTCAGACCATCGCTGTATCAATGCGCCCACGCCGGCATCCCGTCGATAGAATACTCGCGATGCAGATTCGCGCCGCTTGGTTCAAGTAAGTACTGTCACCATTACGATATGCCGCTTTCCATTGCAAAAGCAGGACACACAAACAGAAGTTTATTTTGACTGCATACTGAGGATACATAAGGGGATACACATTGTCCAGCACTATTGTGCAATGCAATACAAGCTGCAGGTCTGTCCTGCACGACGATTACTACATTGGTGCCAAGTTTAGAAGTAAACAACGTGTACAGGTGCGGACATAAGTAAACGGAGCACATATTTCCGTTAAAATCACGCCTTCTACACTGGATATTAGAAAACAATATTTGTCCATGTCAAATGGCACTGGTGACTACTATACATACCACGATTGCCAGTTTCATTTACGCTATGCGTGAGAAGGTTTATAAGGAAACAGCATGCTCCGTTTACTTTTGTCCGTACCGGTACGTGTACATCCTTACATTCCTCCGTACATCCCTCCAGCATGTGCTGGTATACAGCCCTGTAAAAAGTCGGATTTTCTCCAAGAAGCGTCGTGGCAGGAAGGAAACTCGTCAGCACTGATGCGTCCGTTGTTGTCCGTCAACGAGATGGGAAAGCCGAGAGGTGTAATTCTATTGCTTTCCCACCGCTATAGCTGCCCAAAAAGACTGAACTTTCGGGTGCAGAAGCTGCTGATTGGCAAGCCAGTCACGACATCGATGGCCGTATATTCGCGGCATTTTTAGGGAGACGACCTCGTTCTTCCAGATTGACGCAAGTATAGATTTGTTTTAATTTAATTAATCATGGCTGGTCGATTTACTTGCCTTCCCGGTGCAACTGTACCACTCGCAAAATTATACTTCGTCTTCACGCAAGCTGCAGTTGAAGCTTTGGCGTTTTATGTTTCTCTCCGCCTTTCATACTTTCACACTGGTGCTTGTTTATTTCAAATACCTGTGTTTCGCAATAAAGCATCGAAGTGTGAAGATTGGAATGGCGACAGACGAGCGCACTTGAGAAAGTAGTACCCAACAAGCAATAAGCAAAACAAAATGGCGAAGCAGGCCGAGTTACGTTTACACAATAAACTCCCCAATAAATGTAACTTTTACTTCTCGTTTCAAACATAGAAATGGGATTATGGGATTATCGTAATAGCATCTCTAGGTCGGAAGCAAACAAACAGCAAAAAAAAAAAAAAAAAACATTACAAGAGTTCAACGCTGCTGAACCAAATATTGAGCGAAAGCATTAGCTGCGGGTGACCGAGCGTTCTTCTTCTTCCTTAGCCCACACGCTTTAACCAAGCCGTATGAACGGGCCTTAGGGGTAACGTGAATGCCAGGGTCCTGGCAGGCTGATTCTGACATAACCGTCCCATGTGAAATGAGAGACCTAAGTTGGCAGCTCCTGCCAACCCATCTCTCGCTTTTGTGTCACGTGGGGTGTTACGTCACAGCGTCACGTGGGTAAGACGTGGCTGCCGTCGCGCTACGCCGACCGCTTGAGTTGGTAGCCCAGCTCTCACCCTAGTGTCACGTGAGATGTGACGCCACAGCGTCACGTGGTTAAGACGTACGTGGCTACCGCCGCGCTACGCTGAAGGCTCGAAAGCTAGAGTAGTATTGCTTTCGCAATAAATAAATAAAAAACTGGAAGCAGGAACATAACCCTGCGTCTAGAATTCGTGCCACCACGTCTCCGATGACGAGCGCGCCGAATTCACGTGGCAGTGTACCTGAGTAAGCATATCAACGGCCACTTGGCTCTTTCACTAAGACTACTCCCGACAATAAAGTTTTTTCTCTCTCTCTCCAAATGCTCGAGCCTTCCTCTTCAGAGCAAATAAAGCGAAATTTCGTACCACGTGCTACATTTCACGGTCTACGCTCGCCCAGAAGCAGTGCTTCGTAGAAATAAGGTCGACAAATGATCACGTTGTCCGAAGCGTAACAGTTCCGTATGGGATTTGTTCCGCAGTACACCCGCCGTTCTACGCCCTAAAGTCTAATTTACAATACTTGCTCGACTGAAGTGACAGCTACATGGGAATGGTTCTGATTTTCGACTTCCTCAATAACCTACCGCTAACCATTTTAGCTTCTAGCGTTATGCCCTTATTTATTTTACCCCGTCGGGGTGGCGCAGTGGTTACGGCGCTAGACTACTGTTACCAGGGACGCGGGATCAAATCCCGGCCTCGGCGGCCGCTTTTCGATGGCGGCGAAAAGCAAGGTTACCGTGTGCTGTGCGATGTCACTGCACGTTAAAGAACCCCAGGTGGTCGAAATTTCCGGAGTCCTCCACTACGGCGTCTCTCATAGCCTGAGTTGCTTTGGGACTTGAAACCCTACAAACCAAACCAATCATGTCCTTATTTCGCAAAGCCTTGCTTACCTGTAACAATATAGCATCAAACCCGAGACGTGCTCCACTACGGCGTCTCTCATAGCCTGAGTTGCTTTGGGACTTGAAACCCTACAAACCAAACCAATCATGTCCTTATTTCGCAAAGCCTTGCTTACCTGTAACAATGTAGCACCAAACCCGAGACGTGCTGGCATTTTTTTTTTTTTCATGACTGCCCGCCTTTCAAGAACAGTCAGCGCTGGCGATCGTAACATCGCTAAAAACGCCCTCGAAACGAAGATTGTTTCGTATTCCACTCACACGGTGGACGTTTCCAGACAAGGGCCGAAAATTTCCACGTTGTCATCGATTGCTTGGTTCACTTCAACTAATACCAACAGTTTAGCTAAACCTGTAGGCGCTAACCCTCAATGAAATAGCGCTTCTCAGTCGTGCAATCAAGAAAACTTAATATTGCACCTATGCAAATCACCGACGAACTACATCCCTTAACTCAGAGTTCTACCCCCCTCCCCCGTCGTGGTGGTGCAGCGGCTAGGGCGCTCGACCTCTGTGCCTAAGGATGCGGGGTCGAATCCGCTTTTCGGTGGCGGCGAAAAGCAAGGCGTCCATGTGGTGTGCGACATCAGTTGCACGTTAAAGAACCCCAGGTGGTCGACATTTCCGGAGCCCTCCACTACGGCTTCGCATAGCCTGAGTCGCTTTGGGACGTTAAACCCCACAAACCACAAACCAAGCAGAGTTCTTCCGAACATTAGCTCTTTCTGCGGTCGCAATCTTGGCTAGACTGTGGCGCCGCATCAGGTTCGTGAACATTTCCAATGGGTTGCGCTGAGTCTGTTCGTTATCAAGCGCCGAGGCAGGGGCATGCACATATGTTCACAGTGCAAATAGCATTACACCCTCTCGCCGAAAAACGCGTCATAGTCAGACGCTGGAGATATTTATGTAAGGTCCAAATTGTTCTTCCCCGATTGGTCGCCTCCGCTAGCGATCGAAGTGGAGAGTGCACTCCTTATCACACTCAAATCTACAGGCCCTACACGCCTTACAAGCCCTCCACTCGTAAACAGAGGTTATTTGTCCAAGGTGAACCTTTTGGTCTTTCATAAAGGAATACTTTTCGTCTTTTTGGTCCTCGATCGCTCACCTCCACTAGCGGTCGAAGTGGAGAGTACACTCCTTAGCACACGCAAATCTACACACCCTACACGCCCTACACGCCCTCCACTCGTAAACAGAGGTTATTTGTCCAAGGTGAACCTTTTGGTCTTTCATAAAGGAATACTTTTCGTCTTTTTGGTCCTCGATCGCTCACCTCCACTAGCGGTCGAAGTGGAGAGTACACTCCTTAGCACACGCAAATCTACACACCCTACACGCCCTACACGCCCTCCACTTGTAAACAGAGGTTCTTTGTCCAAGGTGAACCTTTTGGTCTTTCATAAAGGAATACTTTTCGTCTTTTTGGTCCCCGATCGCTCACCTCCACTAGCGGTCGAAGTGGAGAGTGCACTCCTTAGCACACGCAAATCTACACACCCTACACGCCCTACACGCCCTCCACTTCTAAACAGAGGTTCTTTGTCCAAGGTGAACCTTTTGGTCTCTTTCACAGGTGAGATTCTTTCGCGCCGAGACCTCTTCGCAAATCTGTGCCGATTAGTGATGCCTGGAAATAAAGGTAATTCAGACAGTGCCCAGCGGCGGTGGTGCAGTGGTTAAGATGCCCGACTACTGTGCCGCAGTAGCCGGGTTCGATCCCGAGCGCCGGCGGCTGTGTTTCTGTGAAGGCGAAACGAAGAGGCGTCTGTGTGCTGTGCGATGTCAGTGCACGTTAAAGATCCCCAGCTGGTCGAAATTAGTCCGGAGCTCTCCACTACGGCACCCCTTTCTCTCTTTCCGCTTTCACTACCACCTTTCTCCTTCCCCCGCCTGGTGTCCACAGAGTAAGTGTGACAGATAATGCGCCTTCTCTTTAATGTGAACCACTTATTATTATTACTATTATAGATGACAGTGAATGCGAGAAATAATTATGGCACGTGCTTTGATGCACTCAAGCGCGTTAGTTAATACTTCCTGTCGTTAATTCACATATTAAAAATAGTTGACTTAAGAACGAAGACCGTTAAACTAAACGTCCTAACCACAATTTTAGCATGCACGCCTCAGGCCACACGTGTATATGTCATTAAAGGATCATTCGCTGGCCTGGTTTTCGGCTTCTCTGCTGTAAAACTTTTTGGAAAATGTGTTTTGGAATTGGGGGGGGGGGGGGGGGTGCAGGCAAAAACATTTATTTATGACGCTCTTAAGCCAATCTAACACTAAGTTCGAATAATCGTCACTCATCACCATCAAAATATTTCTTACGAGAACCAGAACTGTAGGCGAAATCTGCAAGGCGGAGGAGGTGCAGGAAAATTGGCGCTGATGCCGTTCTATTTAGTACTTCTGACGGTATACATGCTACCAAAATCTCATCTCGCTGTGCAAACTAAATGTGCACGTGCGTGCGTCGTGAACAGTTCCATGGACGCAGAGCTATACTGGTGGGCCTCAAGCAAACCACTGTATACTGTACCATAGTGTATATATTTATTTTATTTTTACCTACCCTTTTCTTTCTCCCTATTGCTCACCTCTTTGATTTCCTCTACCTCTTCCTCGCTATACCTTTATTTCCGCCGCCCCAGCTCAGGTGCTTCAGATATCAGATAGCAGATACCGGGGCTGGCAAACATCTTTTCCTTCCTTTTGTATATATAATAAATAACAACAACAACACACTAAAAAGCCACGCAGCCTTATCACTCGCCTCGGCGGTTACAGAGCTCCTCGCAAACACGCCGAGGTGAAGAGCACAAGGTGCGAAGAAAGCGAAGCGCGCCCCTTAGTAACGAGACGGTCCCTTGCGGATTCCAGCTGCGTGCCGACGCGAAATAGGCGTCGTTTGGCGCACCGGCAGTGGCCGCGCTCACCACCTGTTACGCGCCGTCCCGGTTCCAATTGGCGTCGGTGCTCACTGCCTCGAAAGAGTGCGCGTGTGTTTACTTTGCTTCTTTTCCACCAGCATTGGGAAACGTTCCCCTTGTGCGAGAAAAGATTAACGATTGCTTCGTAATTCGGCTGATGGGCGATGCTCGCCCACATTAGCTTTACTAAGTCTGCAGAGCGATTTTGAGGACAGCAGTTCTGTCTTAGAGGACTGTACATTCTACCTCGCTTATTCCATCGCCTTCCCATCGCCATTTTTCGATGCTCGCCTTGGCTCTCTTTTCGTATTCAACGGAGTGATCCCGCAGACACCAACGCGTAAGGCTGGCATTTGGCCTTTTTCTTTTACAGGACCGCTGGTTGTTTTGGTTTGCTTTATAGGGTTAACGTCCCAAAGTCACTCACGCTATGAGAGACGCCGTAGTGGAGGGCTCCGGAAATATTGACAACCTGGGATTAAATGTGCACTGACATCGCACAACACACGGGCGCCTGGCTTTTCGCCTCCATCAAAAAGCGACCGCCTAGGCCGGTATTCGATCCCACATCGTTGGGCACAGTAGTCGAGCACCCTAACCACTGCACCACCACGGCGGGGCTTTACAGGACTTCTGGCGGTACACATACTACAAAAATTTCATCTCGTGCAAACAAAAACAGGATGTGACATTGATGCGGCGACGAATATCAAGCTTTAGCTTAGAAACTTATCCGTCGATTTCACTCACGCCTGCTTATTACGATGGCATAACACCGCCGTGGTGGCGCAGTGGTTAGGATGCCCGACTATTGTGCCGGAGTAACCAGGTTCGACCCCGATCGCCGCTGGCTGCGTTTCGATGAATGCGAAACGGAGAGGCGTCCGTGGGCTGTCCAATGTCAGTGCAGGTTAAAGCTCCCCAGGTGGTCAAGAATAATCCGAAGCCCTCCACTAGGGCACCTCTTACTACTTTCCGCTTTCACTCCCGCCTTCCTTCCTTCCCTTACGGCGCAGTTGAGGTGTCCACGGAGGTGTGGGACCGACACTACGCCTCTCCTTTCCTATCAGCCAATTTACGATTTACCTAGGTCACGGGGTATGCCTTGTTGATATGCGATCTTACTCCTCGATGCCCGTGCACGTTTTCCCCTGATGAGGCTGGGACAGGTGGGTTACCGCTTCTTGCTACGGGGGCTGGCCTGCCACTGAATTTTTATCTGTTGTGGGCCGTCATTGCACCCGCCACCGCTTCGGTGGTGGACGACGGCTGTTGTTTCGGCGCGCGTCTTTCTCTCCCTCTTCCTTTTCTCTCCTCTATTTTCTCTTCTGTCTGCACGAAGCAGCGGAGGTGGCTCAGCTACAGAGCCAGTAGCAGGCCCGTGCATTTTCTTTTCCTTCTTCCTACAGCCCCAACAACCGCACGTTATAGAGATCCGCAGGTGGTCGAAATTACCCCGCAGCCTTCCACTGCTGCACCTCTTTCTATCTTTACCCTTTAACTCCCACCTGCCTCCCTTTCCTCACCTCGCAGGTCAAGTGTCCACGTGTGGTACACGCTGTTGCTATGCGATGTACTGCTCAGGTCAAATTACGGGAATAACTCGACTTTGAAGAATGCTGGCTCCTGCTCTAAAAGACATTCAGCCTTACCACTTGCTTCAGCGGTCACAGAGCTTCTCGGAAACACTCACCAGGATTTTGAATTCAGCCCAGTTTACAAATTTAAAGAAATATGTGAATATTACAGATCCACGTACCAAACTCTTCCCACCCCGTGCAAAGGGCTGGGGAAGGCTAACGAGTGGATGCTCCTGCGCCTGCTCACCAATACAATGTTGTGTCCGGCAACTCTAAAATATTTTGATCCACAATTCCACGGGCTGTGCTCGCACTGTGGGGAGGGCCTGTCAGAAAAACCCATATTTGCCCTTCATCCCCAACCCCACCCGAGAGAACTGGGAGGCGACCCTGTCCGGCTACTGCACCCTAGAGGCCCAAAAGGTCTTAACGCAGCGCGCCCGGGCTGCGGCAAACGCCAATGGAGTGCCTGTCTAGGCATCCCACCTAGTGCATATACCTCTCTGTACGTATAATAAATGTTTCACTACCACCACCACCTCGCATTCATTCATTAATTCATTCATTCATTCATTCATTCATTCATTTCGCCCTATATGGCAATGTGATGTAGGTGGCGCTTGGGAAGCCTCTTTGGGAAGATCATTTGCTTACTTTATTAAGAGCACTATTTTTTCACTTCGGACACCAGCACAACGAAGAAGCCTGAATTATTTTATCGGTCGCGTGTTTCTAGATAAGCACATATCAGGTCGCAGTTCTCTTTTCGAATGGGTCTCGTCGGCTATCAGACGGCTACCGCTAGCAAGCGATAGTAAACGCCAGAAAATATAGAAGAGGAAGCAGAGGTTAGTTGTGCGTCGGCTGCTGAATTCAGTCAAACTTCATCCATCAGTCGAACGGTCGCTATCTTTCCCTTCAAACTGTTCGCGCTATCTCATAGTCATGTGTCATTTCCGATACGCAGTTCTGCCATGCGGAACAGACTAAATAAGCGCTAACATAAGCGTTGTCGATGCCAGCCTGTCACGGCTCCGCGACACCTTTAGAGTTTAATCCGAAACCAGCAGTCCCACTCACCTCGTTAAGTTTTGTCTATCGTTTTCCGTATTTTCTGCCCTGCCTAAAGTTTCCTAATGATCTCTGAGCTCGACGGCTTTCGCTTTGCTCACTCGTTCCACGGGCTACATACACAGTATAGGCCCACCGAGACGACGACTGGCCGAGCGCAGATAGGAAGAGGAGGCAGGGAAACTGGGCTCACGACCCGCCTTAGATTAAGGGCTTGATGGCCGGCACGTGATGCTTTAAAGGGTTTGTCTCCGGGGCTTCCCCACGACATCTCGAATGACCCGGGGCTCTTTACGGCGCTCTAAAAAGTGAGCCGCCGGCGAAGGAATCGGACGTCACTGCCTGCAGAGAACGAAACCATCTTCCTCGAACAACCAACCACCACGGAGCATCTCGGAAGGTTGTAGAGAGGGAGAGGGGGGGGGGGGAGGACGCGGAGGATCATAAAAGACCGCCGGCTTTCAAAATCTCTCTCTCTCTCTCTCTGCCTGCTTCGCTCGCTGAGTCGTTTTTCCTCGCGGATATGCCGTGTGCAGAGTGAGGGAGCCACAAAGAGAAAGAAGGAAAACAGAGAAGCGTTAAGGAGAAAGGGGTCCGAACTGTATGAAACGGCGCCGCGCTGTCCAACGATTTCGCTACGGCGTTAAACCACCCGCAAAGGTGGGGTTAACGGCCGGTAGGACTTGTAAGATGCAGCTCGGCTATTAGACGTGTGTACATGCCAGTGTAGTTTGTGTATCGCGACGTTTTTCTGCGCGAAATTATAAAGAAGCGGGGGGAGTTATTTAACGGCTGTTTTTCTGTAGATGCGCTCGGGCAGTCTTTTCTACTACATGCCGCCGTATTCCAGCTTTCTCGGGACAAAATCGTTACTTGTAAATGCATCCAAGTAAGGTTTCGAATAAAGCACAACGAAGAAAGTTCGAAACCCACCGCCGGACACCCACCGGTAAAAATGGGTACAAGCGTCCCCCGGCCTGGTGCTCGGCTTTTACAGGGGTGTGCGTTTGGGAGAAGCTCCGTAAACCCCGCTGCGCGCCCCTCCTCCGCAGTGGGCCCAAACCCAGTTTCGAACCTCGCAGCCTGCAAAGGTGGTTCTGTTTGTCTTGCAAAGGTACTTCCTTTGACCCTCACCTGAAGTGCTCCCTTAGAGCCTCAGCTGCAGCAGTCCTAAAAAAACAAAACGAAAAAAAAAAAAAAGGGCCACATAATGGGCTGTTGCCGCGCAAGGCGGACTTATTGTTGTCCGATGGCAGAACGAATCACTGCCACATCGGCGCAACTATTTGGGCCGTGACCCCTTTTCCCAAGCATTTCACCCCAGAAGAGCCGAGCACCAGGCCGGGGGAAAGCTTGTACCCATTTAAAAACCGGTGGGTAACCGGCGGCACCAGGGATCGAACCCGGTACCTCCCGAATGCGAGGTGGATGCTCTACCACACGGCCACCGCTTCGGACATCCGCCATCGGACAACAATAAGCCCGCCTCGCGCGGCAAAAGCCCATTATGTGGCCCTTTTTTAGGACTGCTGCAGCTGAGACTCTAAGGGAGCACTTCAGGTGAGGGTCAAAGGAAGTACCTTTGCAAGACAAACAGAACCACCTTTGCAGGCTGCGAGGTTCGAAACTGGGTTTGGGCCCACTGCGGAGGAGGGGCGCGCAGCGGGGTTTACGGAGCTTCTCCCAAACGCACACCCCTGTAAAAGCCGAGCACCAGGCCGGGGGACGCTTGTACCCATTTTTACCGGTGGGTGTCCGGCGGTGGGTTTCGAACTGACCACCTCCCGCAGCCGAGACGGGCGCTCTAACCACTAGGCCACTAGGACTGCTGCAGCTGAGGCTCTAAGGGAGCACTTCAGGTGAGGGTCAAAGGAAGTACCTTTGCAAGACAAACAGAACCACCTTTGCAGGCTGCGAGGTTCGAAACTGGGTTTGGGCCCACTGCGGAGGAGGGGCGCGCAGCGGGGTTTACGGAGCTTCTCCCAAACGCACACCCCTGTAAAAGCCGAGCACCAGGCCGGGGGACGCTTGTATCCATTTTTACCGGTGGGTGTCCGGCGGTGGGTTTCGAACTGACCACCTCCCGCAGCCGAGACGGGCGCTCTAACCACTAGGCCACGGCTGCGGTTTTTAGGACTGCTGCAGCTGAGGCTCTAAGGGAGCACTTCAGGTGAGGGTCAAAGGAAGTACCTTTGCAAGACAAACAGAACCACCTTTGCAGGCTGCGAGGTTCGAAACTGGGTTTGGGCCCACTGCGGAGGAGGGGCGCGCAGCGGGGTTTACGGAGCTTCTCCCAAACGCACACCCCTGTAAAAGCCGAGTATTTTATATAACACCCCAAAGCTCAAGAAAACAAAGTACAAAATGCGGGAAGTTTTGAAAATGGGGAAGACATCGTATAATATACTGTTTCATTAAAAATGCGATTAGGTTACCCCATTACAACATTATACGTATGTGTATGTGTGCGATAATAATAGAGACTGTTTTATCCACAATCAAAGTCTGGCGCAGTAACACAAAGTTCCAATTGTTTTCTTCGTGAAAGCATGGCTGTAGAACTCCAGATGTGAGGCTTTGAAGCGTGTTGCGGTATGCATGAGACATATGTCAGGCTTCTCTTTAAAACAAAGAAAAAGCGTAATATTTTCATACACTTAAAAATAGCACTGGTTATCAATCAATCGACTTTGTGTGGGAGTTCGGAATTCATTCATGCCCTCGAGCTACGCATGAGCACAGAAGCCAGCACATTTTGTTTCATTCAAAAGGACAATCTTACAAAGAGGATACCTCAGAAAAGAACAAACTCGTGCATTTCTCACCTTTTCTGCTACAAATCGGATTCACACTAAATACAACACGGTTACCCTAACACCCTTAGCTTAAAAAGCATATGTATGGGTTCTCAGATGCCGCTCTTTAGCATACACGCTGGTTGGTTTTCAAAGCATAATTGTTTATTAAAATGGATTAATTATTTAGTACTCCAAATATTTCAAATTTTTCTCGCTGCAATGGTTACTCAGTCGTATAACAGCCCAGCATGCCCCTTTCACCAGTGTACTTTTTACCTTAACCACTATTTGACCCGCTGCTTGAACGTTTCAAGCCTCTTGCTCTCTGTCTCTTATCTTGCTTATCTCCTGTCGTCATTAAAATATATATCTCTCTCTCCTCTTATCTTGCAACTGGGTTTTCCCTTATCCAAATACAGCTGGCAGACCAGAAAACACGCACACAGGTGCCCAAAAAATATGCAGTATGTGTATACGCCTTGAGTCGCCTGAAACCGATGTCATGACGCACACACGGTCTCCGTGTCGCAGGCATTAAAACTGGGTTTCTAGCGTAGCCCGCTTTCCGTCGTCAAGGAGAAAAAGCGCGGAGCAGTGCGTGAGAATTTCACTTCAGAACCGCTCTTCTAGAAATAGAGGGGGGGGGGGGGGGGGGGGAGCCTCGCGTTTAATTAGACGGGCAAACTTTTTAACAGCCTGTTCCGCGTCGCTGCCAAGGACGGACGGCCGGGCCCCTCGAGCAGCGGCCGTCTCTAGCACGCGAGCACCTTCGCGCCGCGAACGATGAAGAGATAGAGCGAAAAAGCGAGAAGAGTGGTTCAGCTGCGGAAAGAAAGCGCGGATGGCATGTTCTTGACGCCAGAGGTCGCGAGCTGCAGGCGCGACGCGACATTATTCACAAGGCACGCCTAAGCGTTACGCGTTACACAAGAGGCGCTACCCTCCACCATCACCTCAACCTCCTCTGCTGCCTTCCTCCACGCCCCGTTCAGCCAGCTGCCCGGCAAGCCGTCGACGGTGCACAGTTTTGCAACGCCAAGAACCTCACCCCGCGAGGCGGGCGGCTACGTCGTCGCCGCTGTCTCTCTCT
Organism: Amblyomma maculatum; assembly: GCF_055883805.1. Taxonomy (NCBI): domain Eukaryota; kingdom Metazoa; phylum Arthropoda; class Arachnida; order Ixodida; family Ixodidae; genus Amblyomma; species Amblyomma maculatum. Next base: position 92,673,918 of record NC_139347.1, read on the forward strand.
ATACGTGTGTGTGAGTTTCTCTGGCTTTCACTAAATACCGGCGCCATTAGGTGGACGCCGCGGGTACGACACACGCAGCTCGGGCTCAAACCATCAGCGCGCCCCATACATCACGGAAGCCAAGCCCGCGCGCATTAGCCAGACTTCGCGCTCATATTCTTTCTCTTCTTACTCCTTCCGTCTGTCTTTCGCCGCATCCATGGAGGAAGGGCCGCATCGCGAACTTCTCTCTCTTCCTACCTCTCTCTCTCTCTCTCTCTCTCTCTCTCTCTCTCTCTCTCTCTCTCGATATGTATGCTGTTTTTTTTTTTTCTCACATCTGTTATTGTTAATCCGTACTCTACTTTGTCGCCATGCTGTTTCGCGGAAACAAGTGCAGGCTAGGAGAGGGCTCTGCGCGTTCGAGTAGTGTTGAGTAGGTGCAAGGGAAGAATAAACAGATATTGCAGCAAAAAGAGAAAAAAAAAAAAAAAACAGCCAAAAATGGAGAATGATCTCCAGGAGCTCAAATGGGCGTTAAGAAGAGACAAAATAGCACCTGCAGCTTACGACCGCGCTAGTTATCGCAGCTGAAACATTACTGCGGGCGTCTTCCTAAAACAAAATATTTTAAGAAGGCTCGCTCTGCACCATGCTCTTAACGCTTGCTGGCGTAACGTGGCCGCAGTAGCGACGTTTGCAAAGGGGAAGACATCATCGCGTCCTAATTGATAAAACTCGGTCGCTGCACCGCCATGGGGCGAGGAGGGTCAGAAAAAGGGAGAGAATGGAGCGGTTGCTCCTTAAAGGCAGTGGTTTCTCCGAAGAATGAGGTCGCTCGGGTTTCCGCAGGTTTCCCTCGGCGGCTTGCGGCAAGTTTGTATCCCTTACACTCTTTTGTTTTCTTCGTCCTCCGCAGTGTGTGCGGGATATCGAATTACCGAAACCTTATTAGCCGCCTGCCCCGCATCCCCCTTTAGTTTGGGTTGCCGAGTCATCAACCGCACGCTTCGCTAAGCTTCCGACCGATGATCGTGTGCGGCTGGTAAAAGAAAGCGCGGCCTGCCCTTATGCCGCAAATTAATGACGATGGCGATGTGGTTCAAAGGAAAAGCGATCTTGCGGCTTTGCCAGTGTAGTGGTGCAAATAGACTGATCAGAGGGTGTAACTTAATCAGCGAGACTGTTCCCGGCGTTCGAGCCCTTATACATTCTTGAAATATGCGCGGGGCTTCTGAAAAGGTTCGTGGTGCGCTGATGAAATAAACAGTATTTTCATGCAGGCTGGCGAACGGCTCTATGAGTGACCGAAGAAAAAGAAATAAAATTTGAGCGCTAGGAGTGAAAGGATGACGAGGTCATGTTGCGCTGTTTGTAGCAGTAACTATATTGCCATATTGCCATATTGCCATATTGCCATATTGTCATATTGCCATTTTTACAGATGCCCCCCAGTAGAATGAAAAAGTTGCTGTTGGCATATACTCCCAAGCTCTTGACTGGAGTTATTAATTTCTGGTCCCTGACTATACGCCAGTTTTTGCTGCTGAGTTTCTGGTCGTTGAGTTGGCCTTGACAAAGATTCCTAGTAATATTTCATAGGTTATTTTTCTTTTTGACAGCCTATCCGTGTTGGCATCACTCGAAAATTTGAGGGACACTCTGCATAGCCATTCCCTTTATTTTTTTATTCCTCCTCACATTACATAATTGCGTTTTCACTGGGTCCCTAGCCATTGTGATATTACATCTAATGAAAGAGCAGATTTTTTAGCAAAATCCGCCCTTGGTGGACCTCTTGTTCCGTGCACACCTAATACCGTTTACTTAACTTTAGCACGATTTCAAATTTTTCAACGTCTGCATTACCTCAGTCACGAGCCTCTCCTTTCTGCACCGAATTACCAACACCTCAGATGGCCTTGGCGTGGACGCATGTGTAGTTCTATAGGCAATGTGAAGTGTTTATGACTCTCTTGTGCTGCAGATTACCCAAACTAAATCCGTATTTATGTCGTTCGAGGCTATCCGGTACTATCCTCTGTGAGTCTTGCAAAGAAATTGAATCCATAGATCATTTTTTCCTCTTCTGCCGGCGGTTCACATCTCTCCGCAAAACTTACTTAGCGACTCCCCTTTCGAGATTAGGCCTTCCTCTAACCATTCCAGTTCTCCTCTCCTTCGGGGCAAGCGTCAAGGGCTATGCCTTAAAACCAGTGTGCGATTCTATTCATGATTACATAATTTCAACAGGCAGATTCCTATGCTAGGTAACACTTCATTACTTTTTCTTTTCCTTTTCATTTTTTTTTTCCAAGTTCTTGTTAAACACCCATATTTATCTGAATACTCCAGTACTTGACCAACTATATTTACAATCTACAATGTACCCTGGCCAATCCCTCGCCGTGGGTATGTGCCATTTTGTCTGAGGTCATCATCATCATCATCATCATCATCAGTAACTGCTGGGCATGCAACATATTATATGGCATTTGCATGCGTTGGCGTTATAAGCTTCATAGGAAAAAAATAGAGGCGTCATCGATCATGAAATTGCTCTACTGGCTGTAGGGAAGTGGCTTCACCAGGCTGGAAGTGAAAACTATATTTCGATGTACCTGCACTGATCACGGCGAACTTGGCTAGTAGAAATGGGTTCATTTCAATCAGCGCAAAAAGCAAGGACAACCGAGAATAACTGACAAACACAGCGCTGTGTCGCAAATGAAATGTGCACTGATGGAAAGAGGTACATATATACCATCTAGACATGCGCATGTGCTAAAGGAAGCATGAAAAAACAAAAAAGAACACACAGAAAACACAAAAATATTCTCGGTTGTCCTTGTTTTTTTGCGCTATTTCTTAAAACCTACCTTTAGTGAGTCTATGTCGCCATCTTTATGCACCTACTCGAAACATCTAACCATGAGCCCCAACCTAAAGCTTCCTGATTGTGTGCAAACTTGTTATTGTAAGAACGAGGCAAACCTAATTTAAAGACGTCCGCAGCTTCTGATGCTATCGCAGTGAACATTTTCAGGTTAGCGCGATCCGAAACGAACTGAGTGCATATTACCTAGTTAATTGTTTCGTATTTTACTACGTTGTATTTATTTTCCGCTGTAGCCTGAACGCCTCGCATTCCTTTCCTTGACGTCACAAAGGCACCCAGGGGCAGTTCTGTGTCTATGTGCGTGCTTGTGTGCGTGCGCCTGCGTGCATGAGTGCTGCAATCTTTCACATAGCGGTAACAGTTGCACTTCCCGCAAACAACTTTCATAATGCCTTAATTTTCATGGCATAAGCCCTTCGTCCTGTTTTCGTACGGGCGCATCCAGTGTGAGGAATGCGCCATCACGTAGCCAGTCCCACAGGATTTGTCCTGCAACCTTCTTGGGTACCGGCGGCAACGTCATCACATTCCCCATGCCTCTCGTGCCTTCCTCGCAGCTCCAGAATCTATTCGCGTGAGTGCGCGGGAAAGGCTTATGAACGCTCCGCTGTCAACTGTCCGTCGCCAATTCCCCCTTTTCCTCGTCTTCTCCTAGCCTACCGACCAACGCACGCTCTGCCGAGACACGTCGTCTCGCGCTCACTGAGTACTCGCTCCAAAACGTGTCGCCGAGAACATGCCAGCGGCTGAGGCGCGCGCGTGCTAATCCAGAAACCCGACTGGCTCCGTCGCCCTATTAAATTCCACGCAGGCCCGGACGACGGGCCGAGCTGTCCCCATGAAAAAAAAAAATTAACTCGGGCCGACGACCTTTCAGCTGCGCGCAGCAATTAAATTGAAACTGGCCACACTACCGTACACGACGTACCGGCGCCGCACAGAACGCCAGCACGGCCTGGCGAACTCCCTCGAGCGCTCCTGTGCCTCGCCTTCTTTCGGGTGAAGCTGGGTACTGCAGGAAAGAGTCACGCATGCGAGGTGTTGTTTGGAGGCGGGGGAGGCTAAGTGCGGAGAATAGCAGAGTGCTGTACTAATACGCGGACACCTCGCTTTCCTCTGGCGACTACTGAGAGTGGGCAAGAGAGACGTTTGTCTGGGCGATGCCTATTCGATGCCCCCCCCCCCCCCCTCCCTCTCCCTTCCCTCGCTCTACTCGCTGCTCTGCCTCACGCGCTGCCGGTGTATTCGGAACGGCAGTTTCGCCCATCTGTGCCTCTCGTCAAATTAGATTCGAAGCCGGCGCTCCGCCGCCGCCGAGGTGCCGAGTTGTGCGCGCTGCGATTGAACCGTGAACGCCGGCGAGAGCTCCACTGCGAGCGGGAGAAATGGTTGTAATTAAAACGCGATACATGGCACGACGCGGGAGGCGTACTGCGCGCACTCAGCCGGCTACGAGCGCTCCGATCCGCCCGACGTGTAGGCCCCAGCTGGGATGAAAGAAAAAAAAAGTAAAATAACTAGGAATGTGAAGGGATTTGGAGCAAGGAAAAGTAAGAGAGAGAGAGAGAGAGAGAGAGGGGGAGAAACCTTGGAGGAAGGGAAACGGAGCAGCAATGGAAGACTGCGATGTAGGAAAGGCTAAAAATTGAGCGCGCCAAGCTTCGCTAACTCTCAACGTGAAGAGAGTCCGCTCAAGCGCTTTGGAACGACTTCGAAAACGAAGCCCCTGATAAGATGGGCAAGGAACCGTCGCTACGCTTGAAGAATCTGGCGCGTCAGTTAGTTGGAGAGTGGCTCGGGGAAGAGGAGGAGGGGTTGGATAGCTACGCGGAGATCCGTCGCTCTAACGCCAGGCGGTCGCGCTCCTCCAGCTTGTTTCTGACACATGGGTGACTCTAGAGCATGACGAGCGAATTTAATTGAATCCGAACAAATCACAAACCAGTTTCCTGCGAGTCGATGGGTGCTCACTTGCCGCTGACAGCTAAAACATAGACACGATAAGTTGCGACACTTCTCAAGTGAATATTTTCGAGGTGGCAGACAGTATACTACTTAAAGAAGTAAATAAGAGTGTTTTTTGTCCGGTGTGTGAGGGTCGCAGGCTGACAGCAGCTCAGAGGAGAGCATTATTATCCATTCTGAACAGCACGAGGCGCGCTTGAGAAGTCTGTTACAAATCACAGTGCTTTTGCATTGGCCTAACATGGCTCATGAAAATATGAATGGTTGAATGTTTTACGCAACACCTATTTTTGTTAACCTTTGCAGGTACTTGCTCAAGCAAACAGCAAGGTTATCTGCAAAACATGCAACCAACCAGGGGGGCCCGTGGCCGTGTCAAGCTGCCAATTGGCAGCTTTTACTCCGGACTCCCATCATCATTTGTACCATGATAGCAAATAATTTGAATTGAATCGAACTGAACGATGATAAGAAACTCAAACTGTCGTAGCAGCAGACTAAATAGGTATTATTTAGAAGCTAGTAACGGCTGTGTTTTTTGTTTTTTAGGAGGTACCATACAAACACCGCCGACTCAGCTTTAAACAAATGACCTGCTGGCGAGCGCAAAACGCTTATTAAGAGTGCGTAGCACTCACGAAAATATTTGGGCATAGTAAAGATAAGCAAAGTAAAGTAATTTGATAAATATGAAAAAGCGTCATGAACATCTTTACACAGCAGCCTATCTTATAACATTTTGGCGCCTACTTCGAGAATTTCGCTTACTACCAGGCGACTAGGAGAAAAAAAAAAATAAAATGAGTGATAAAAACGTTTTTAGAGATAAAATATTTCGTCCCTCTTCACGGCAGCGTACGCAAATTGGAAAAGCGCATACGCACAACAAAGCGCTAACGTGGATACATCGAGCGGCAAGCTTGTAGCACTTACGATTACTCCCGGATGCTTTCATCAGGACTCCTACCGTTTACCAGTCTCAAGTGGTCTATTGAAAAGTGGAAATAAGGCGCCGTGTTAGACCTACGCAATCTGATACACCATCTTGAAAAAAAAAAAAAGAGGTAATGTAATCGGTATCACAGCAGACGGGCAGTAAGGTCAAGACCAAGGAAAATATGTGATTCCCTAACTTAGTGCTCCTTTATTTTTATTTGTATTTAACAACCTGTCCGCAATTTCAAACCGAAGTAAAATGCGATAAAGATGAAGGAAAAGCACAGAATGTGATTTCGTGAAGTGCACAGCGTCCTACTCATTTGCATTCAGGGCTTCAGAGTTTCTTCCCCGTCCTCCTCGGCAGAGCGTCGGCATCGCTCAGGTAGGCGCTCAGAGGAGCTATGAAGGCCTCACTGTCTCTCTGCTTCCGCATCCTCTCTCGATCTTTGAGCCTCCTTGCTCACTCTCCTCATTTTTTCTCCTCACGGCATGGCCCGACTCCCAAACAGAGGTCGCTTGCGGGACGTTCGGGTCGGTTGATCGAAACTCTTGTCAGCCAAGTGGCTGCGGAACGCGGATAACGACTCTCGTAAACTTTCCACCCAGACTGAACACCGCCAGCGCAGAGCGACATTTGAGCCCCGGTCCCAGCAGTGCGACCTTACTAATACATAATTGAAGCAGAGGGGCCGCGGCAACGTTGGTGGACGCCTAGTGTTTACCTAATGAGAAAGCGGAAAAGTCGTATACGCCCATTTACGCTCGCAAAATCCATGATAGTTTACAGTTAGAGAACGAGGTAGAGTGGGAGGTACTTAGGGGATCCGCTCCTTTGAAAGCTTAGCGTTTCCGGTGGGCCTTCCGTTTTAGTGCGCCGGATTCGAGAATAATCGAAACGAAGGCGAATATCTTGAGGATAAATTACGCATCTGAGTGGCTGGTTGCGCATGCAGGACAATCCGTGACGCGCCTGCCTACCGGAAATGTGACGTATTACACATTGCCTCCTCCTAATTCTTTCTTTCTTTATATGTTTACTTATCTTCTTCCCTTCCTCCCTTCCTTCCTTCATCACCTCCCTCCCTCCTTGACAGCCACGACGTAAAGGGGCTGGCAAAAGTAGCCTGAGCCCACTGTTGCCTTCTAACATCATTCACGCGCTGCCTATTCCAAAATGGTAGTTCTGGCATGTTTAAAGGACAAGTAATGTTTGTTTTCGTAAGACAGGAAAGGCACAATTGCGGATGGAAAGCTTACTCCGTTTACATATGTGCGCACGTGTACTTCGTCCTGTTTGCAGCGCGACGGCACAGACAGTCAGTATGACATATCGGTGCTAGTTATAGTGGTTGGTGCTCGAAACCAAAATTCTTTCATATTAATTTCTGGGTAAAGCCTTGCCTGTGGAAACCGTTATCAAAATCGTGCAATTCGGAAAATCGGGAAAGCACTAATGAGTGATGGCGGGCCAATGAAACCGAGATCGGCAAAATTAAAATTATAGCTTTTCGCCCTCTTTTGTGAGTGCAAGAAAGCGATAATGATATGTGCACCTGTCAAGAGGTTACCCGTTTCAAACCCGGTTTCCGCTTTTGCGGCTACGGCAACAAAACTTATATTACTCTATCAGAATATTGCAGATGAGGGAGTATTATTGGCCCAGATTACTACCATTAATGCGCACTTACGTTAAAGCGTGCCGCGATTGCCAATGCCACAAGTCTCCTCCTTTGAAACCAGCCGGCTTTTTACAGCCCATAGCGCCACCAAAGACCCGTTTCTAGCAAGTGGGCATGTATCTTCGTCTTTTTCCCGAAGTCGTCCACTGAGAAACGCTGGATTGTGGTTGCGACGGATTATATAATTAACGCGGTAGGCTGAGACCACGCCACTTGCAAGCGGCACAGCTGCTGAAGTCGCCGAATTCTTTGTGCACGTCGTCCTGCGTCATGGCGCTCCTGCAGATATCATTAACGAACATGGAGCTGCGTTCAGGGCTCCCTTCACTCAGTTTGTACTGACGCTTTCGTACACCAGTCATAGACGTACAATTCTGCCTACCGCCCTCATACAAATGGTTTGGTGGAACGACTCAACAGTACCATGGCCGACATGCTTTTCATTTATGTTAATGTCGAGCATAAAGCTAGGAATGAAATTCTTTCATACGCAACATTCCCTTATAATACGGTCCGGCAGAAGATGACGCTGCTTACTGCCTTCCGACTAGTTTTCGGTCGCCAGGGTTACCACTCCGTTGGGCGCTATTCTAACCGTTGATCCTTTGGGAGCGAACTTGACCTCGACGTCGCCACTTTTGTTCAGCGCGCGGAACAAGCGCGGCAATTGGCCCGACAACGAATCCACCGGCAGTAGTAGATCGACGCTGACCGCTACCTCCTGGGACGCCGTTCCGTTGTCTACACTCCAGGTGACCATGTGTGGGTCTGGACGCACGCACGTTCGTCGCCAAGGGCTGTTGTGAAAGTTATTGAGCCACTACGTCGGCCCTTACCTTTTTGCCCGCCACCTGACTTGTGAGCACTCGCATATTATGACTAGCAGCTTACCGGTATCGCTCAAGAGGAAAGTATACAACAGTTGCATCTTACCTGTACTCACCTATGGGGTTGAAACGTGGAGACTAACCAAAAGGGTTCTACTTACGTTGAGGACAACGCAGAGGGCTATGGAACGAAAAATGGTAGGGGTAACATTAAGCGATAGGAAGCGGGCAGAGTGGGTCAAAGAAATAACTCAAGTTACCGACATTCTAGTGGAAATTAAGAAGAAGAAATGGGCATGGACAGGATATGTAGTGCGAAGAGAGGATAACCGATGGTCGCTTAGGGTAACAAACTGGATTCCAAGGGAAGGAAAGCGTCGCAGGGGGCGGCAGAAAATTAGTTGGGCGGATGATGTCAAGAAGTTCGCGGAGGTCAAGTGGATGCAGCTAGCACAGAACCGGGTTAAGTGGAGAAATATGGGAGAGGCATTCGCCCTGCAGTGGGTATTGTCAGGGTGATGATGATGATGATGTTGACTTGCGAAGTTGCGCCAGCCTCACCAGCCCGCTGATCGCACAGCACCACGCGCAGGGACGTTGTGCACATTGTGCGAATGAAACCCTATTACGAGTCTACGAGTGACCTCCCAGTTGACCTTCAGGCTGACTACAGCCCATTAGGTGATGTCAGACTCGTGTTCCAGCTCTTGCGGGCTCTTTCTCTCAATCTGACGGAAGCAGCGCGTCGGGATGATGCTGCAGAGGGAGGAGTAGTGACACGTGTGTTAAATGTAGAAGATGAAAGAACATATGCGGTCCAAGTACAAGACGTATAGAAGTGCAGGGTAGTTCATGATGCGCTCATTCAGCGGATGCACTAGTTCTCTGCACTTGTACGTAACAGCTGTTGTAATATGACGACAGTATCCCAAGGAACCTGTGCACAGTTATGCCTTAGCGTCTGCGGGGGAAGACTTCACATGTGACATGTCCCTTACATCTGTATAAAATATCAGTGTGGAGCATCCTCTTACACAGGGAGACATTTTCTGCCCAGTCTCGAGAAATGTGTATTCTGTAGATGTTGTCGTCACGGCTCGCTGTAGTTGCAACACTGTCCCACGGGGTTCGACGGTAACAGGCCCCTATGTTCGTACAATCTAGGAATCGTACATCTCGTGTGCATGAAAACATTTCTAGCGTCCGTCTTTTGTTTTAATTCATTTTACAGGCCATGGAGTCGTGTAGTTCGTACAGTTTTCAGGAGATACATTATCATAAATCGCTGCCTCCTGCAAGCCATCCGATAAACTTAACGACATTGTTCGAGCGGGGAGCGCCATTTCGAGTTACACGCTTCCTTTGAAAGATATCTAACATAGAGGCGTAAACGCGCAGTTTTGCTCTTTCAGTAATGGTGGTTCGCGAGACAATGGACAGTACGCAACGTGCACAGGGATAGATGTTTTCGGTACACTATCGCGTTTCGTGATTTCTTTCCCTATTTGATTCGGGCAGGCTTCGTCAGTGATTCCGAGATGGCGTTGAGGGTCCCGTTCTCAATAAAACCTGGCGTCGACCTTGTCGTTGTAGTGCGTTTCCAGCTAATTACTAGTCACACACGTCGTTTGTGGTAGCTATCAGCTGGCATGACCGTGCATTTACTTGCATTAGGTTTGCGCGACTTCACACTACCACGAGATGCGGATGTCTTCCCAGGAGCTGCCAGCTCTGGCTTCTAACTTGTGCTGAGAAGGTGCGGGAGGTCGAACTCTCCAGTACCCTTGCATTCCGTATCAGGCATGCACACTTAAAGGCCACGCGGGCAAGCTCGCAGGCTTGGCTAAGTGGATAAGCTTTATACCGGTGTATGTCGAGCGGCCTATCGCAAAGTATGCTTGCTTATAAGACTGTATGAGAAAAATGTGTTTGAGATAACAGGCGAAAAACTGAGAGATTAGGGGTTAAGTGAGGGTCAAATACGAGTACGCGAAAGAGGACCACCAAGAGGATCCGCGTACGGAAGCCGTTAACGCTGCCTTGTCATAACGCTAAAAAAGGAACTTAAGGGTCTCCCCCCTAAATTTTGTTTCGGCAGGGAAAGCACGAGCATGTCCACGCGTTAAGGAATTCACTACATCTTCTCATCATCATCACCATAACTATTATTCTCAATATGCAGCCTGGGCATAAGAAAAGCTGGGCTTGCAACAGTGCACATGCCCGTCCGGATGAAATCGCACATGAAAGCTTTGGTACGAAAGGTCATAAACACACCTAAGACCTCTTGTGGGATTCGAGGGCAAAAGGATTTACTACTCCCAGCCCACCCCGTAATTCGTTATAATTCATCATTAATCTACCGTAATGCACTCTAATCCGACTTTACCAGCCCAAATTCCTCCATCTGTTGCGAACATGGCGGGAATAAATATTTTATTTGGTTTAATCAAACTCAATAGACCGTGATAAAAATTGCTTTACTTTATACCACTCTAAATCCAATGCAGCTCCCAGAGCCCACCCTTAACCCACCACAGTCCACCTAACGCCCCCCTGCTCCGAATAAACCAAACGTAACCCACTCTTCTTCCAGCGTGTTCCAACTCAGTCACTTATAATTCACCCTATATTGTAACTTAAATCAGTGTATTGCACTTCAACCACTATAATCTGCGCATAACTCACTACAATCCAACTTACACCACCGTACTTCGTCCTAACACAACGTAATGCACTTTTGAACAACCGATTTCAATTCACATCCGCAATTCACCCTGCTGCACTGCAACTTAATCCAATGTATTTCACCACAACCCTTAAGAATCCACCTTTACCTACCTCAATGCAACTTATTCGCAATGATCCATTTTTGCGTTTGTGTGTGTGTGTGTGTGTGTGTGTGTGTGTGTGTGTGTGTGTGTGTGTGTGTGTGTGTGTGTGTGTGTGTGTGTGTGTGTGTGTGTGTGTGTGTGTGTGTGTGTGTGTGTGTGTGTGTGTGTGTGTGTGTGTGTGTGTGTGTGTGTGTGTGTGTGTGTGTGTGTGTGTGTGTGTGTGTGTGTGTGTGTGTGTGTGTGTGTGTGTGTGTGTGTGTGTGTGTGTGTGTGTGTGTGTGTGTGTGTGTGTGTGTGTGTGTGTGTGTGTGTGTGTGTGTGTGTGTGTGTGTGTGTGTGTGTGTGTGTGTGTGTGTGTGTGTGTGTGTGTGTGTGTGTGTGTGTGTGTGTGTGTGTGTGTGTGTGTGTGTGTGTGTGTGTGTGTGTGTGTGTGTGTGTGTGTGTGTGTGTGTGTGTGTGTGTGTGTGTGTGTGTGTGTGTGTGTGTGTGTGTGTGTGTGTGTGTGTGTGTGTGTGTGTGTGTGTGTGTGTGTGTGTGTGTGTGTGTGTGTGTGTGTGTGTGTGTGTCACGTGAACAAAGAAGGCTTTCGAATTTCGCGCCTGTTCCTGATCGGCCCTCGGGGCAATGACGTCACCGTACTGTTCGATCGATCTGAGGTTTTCTGAGCCCTTCCTAACGCCTTATTTCGTTGACAATGAGCTACACGAGTCTGTCGACTTAAAAACGCGTGCGACTTTGCGCAACACAAACTTTCACATTTCAAACAAATACATGGCGGCTTCATGGAAACGTGCGGACACTCAACTGTGTTATGCCTTACCACTAGTCACTCCGCGTCGCACATAACCATCTCTGCTGTAATGCATTTGGCCAGAATACAGTTCTCCCCTGATAGGGCTGGGACAGGTAGGTCACCGCCGCTTGCGGCGGGGGCTAGCCTGCCACCGAGTGTTTATCTGTTGTAGGCCGTCATCGCACCCGCCACCGCTTTGGTGGTGGACACGGCTGTTGTTGCGGCGCGCGTCTTTCTCTCCCTCTTTCTTTTCTTTCTTCTCTATTTTCTCTTTTGTCTCTATTTTCCTTTTTGTCTATAGCTCAGGCCACTCTACAATCTCTCGTGTTAATCTTTCGCCTTTTAATTTTTTTTTCTTTTTGTCTGCACGAGGTAGCGGAGGTGGCTCAACTACAGAGCCAGTAGCAGGCCCGTGCATTTTCTTTTCCTTCTTCCTACACCCACAACAACATTTGGCCAGAAAAAAGGGGGCGGAAGCTCTAGGTGACTGCTCCTCGCTGGTGCTGGGAATCGGGGGCCCCTGCCATTTACGGCGTTTCCCCGATTCCCACCGGTGTTTGTAATGTTATGCATGCCGTCATTGCACACGCCGCCGCTTCGGTGTTTGCGACGCGCGTCTTTCTCTATCTCGCTCTTCTTCTTTCTTCTATAATTTCTCCTCTGTCCGCATGAAGCAGTGGTAGTGGCTCAGCTATATAGAGCCAGTAGCCGGCCAGTGCACTTTTTTTTCTTCTTCCTACAGTCGCAACACTTTTTTTTTTTGTGCCCAGAAAAATGGACTGACTGTGATGCGATGTTTTGTTTTCCTCTTGGCTGACATTAGCATCAGCGGGGAATCCTTTTCCGCGTATTATTTACATACGCTCTCTGGGGAAGCATTTTCTAAACGTGATTTCATCGATCAGACTCGGTTTGTGAACCACGATTCACGAACAAAATAATTCCACAGTGACGCCATTTCTAGACATCGAAGTTCGTTCATGAGGTTTGGAAGCTCGTGAAATCCGGTTTAAGTTGAACCGCTCTTTCTACAGAAAGCGCACAAGGCGCGTTAACGTTAATGAAAGAATCTAGAGCACCTCTTCCCACTGTAAATGCAGAGTTCTATGGTGGCCCGTTCCCAAGTCTGTCGTCGGCGCATACTACTGCAAAGCACCTTCGAGAATTTCCTGGTTGCTTAAATACAACAGTCCAGTTAGTCTAAGCTTTCTCAACAACCAAGGAATACCTTATGTTACACTCACGTCTAAATGGCCTCACCAGAGAGTGAGTTCATATGCGAAGCATATTTTTGCAAACAAGGTGCCGGTACCCGCTTTCGTTTGAAACATCTCTATTCGATGCCTACACGCATGCATGAATAATCTTTGTATAATAAATAACAAACCAAAGGCGTCAGAGAGACATACTCTTGTGTGCGTCAAATTTTTTTGTGCGGCATCATCCTAAGTCCCAGATGTCCCAAAGTAGGAGTGAAAAAAGCATCACCACTAGGCCGCAAATGCCATTTGAAATTCACACCTAAGATGAGGAAGCTTTCCGGCTAGTTCACGGCACACTTCTTACATTACCTAGTCAGTCTGTCTAACGACATGTTGAGACGTTGTCGTTTGCGGCTCATATTCCTGCGACTCGAAGGAACAAGACAGGACTGGAACGTTATTGAAATACAAAAGGCGTTACAAGCCCGACAGACAATTTCATCCCGCCGAATAATAAACATTCGAGTGCGCACCGCTAGAGAATATCCTTTTCTTCATTTTTTTTTTCTTTCCAAAAAGCCCGTGTTTTCCACCACTTTGAGAACGTCTCCGGGGACAACAGCATCCTGTGGGCGTACATGGGCAATATCTCACGGCATCAGTCTACCATGCGGGAATACACAGCCGGTTGTTTTCTCTGTCAGGCGCAGTGCTGCCCGACAGCGATCGTCCATCAGCGGGCGATCTATCTTCACTAAAGAGGACGCAACTATAACGAGCACTTCCTTGCTTCTTTATTTTTTTTCTTTCCTGTATACGTCGGCACTCAAAACACCGCTCTCTCAGAAACAAGTACAACAGTCGAGCAACTCGAGGCTTTGTGGACAGCGTTACAAGACACACAGGAAGCGAGTCCGAAATGTAGGATGTCGTCTCAGAAGCCGCAGTTAGAGCAGATATAAAAATAAAAGAAGCAAAAGCGATCGTTAAGTCACCCGGAAGATGGACTCCCTCGCTTGTTTACCCTTTTCACGCACTTTTTCTTTTTTTTTTTTACTTTGAACTTTCCCACAACAAACTACTCCGGTCTTCTAGGAGGGGCGGCCATATCCGGTGCTTGAAGAGTGAAGTGCGGAAGTGCCCTCCATGTTCTGCACTGAAAAATTTCGAAGGACTCGAGGAACTTGTTTTATTAAACTAATTTGAATGCAGTGAAAAATATTAGCCATGTTAGGTTCTGTCGAAAGGATTATCCCTTCGAGATTAACAGTGCGGTGACTCTGCTACGACAGGTGCAAAATTTTGAAAATAACTTTTTCAGTCGGTATCATATAAAGTGTTTGTGGTTTGTGCACCCGTACTAACGTAAGCTTCTTTCTAGTCAACTGAATTCAACTTGTGGGTCAACTAGGAGTTTTTAGGGCTCCATAGTTTACATGGAAAGATGTCACTCGTATTCGCTTTGGGCCAGTTACTTAACGATCACGTCACTTGTGTTGAAGACTTCTGCATTTGACTTGCTCAAGTTCGGGATGAGGCAGGCTTTAAATGCGACACTCGAACCTCAAAATTATGGACCAGGCCGAAAACATCCAGTGTTTCTGCAGAAACAATCAGATTCAATTTCGTCTATTTTTTTCTCATTAACAATTTAAAAAAAAAATGTGCCGGGCGCTGAAGCGCCGATGGAAATCTATTTTATTTTTCATTGTGTTACATAAACTTACTTAGCAATGCTGTGCCGAGTTGTGTATTGCATGCTTCGATATGTACGCGCAAAGCCATCCGTTGAAATACAAGCACCGCAAACTAGTGAATATATTCTGCACTAATCTCGAATACCAAATTTGTTTGCTTCCGGATAACATGGTGCATGTACACCTTCGCTATATCCGGTATACTCATTCGTTACATCGGAAGTGAAAGCTGTGATTCAAATTTCGATATGTAAAGCCCAAAAAGACGAACAGTTTGAAACCTTTGGAGCATCCTGCAACAAACGGTTCGGCCGCAAAGGCCGCCTAAAGATTCCTGGAGGTATGGTTTGGCAGAGCAAAGGTCGCCGGCCTGAGTCGCTCGCTTAGATTAGGTTCCGACTAAACTAGAAGTTTTGTTCATCGTGAGCCGCCGAATTGTTTGACATCACCTGAACCTTCTGCGCCAAAAGGGTGGCCCATATATCTCATACAAATGTTTGTACTAACGGGCCCGACCTCCAATTCCGCCAGACGGCTGTATATAGCGAAACGAAAGTACAGGTCTGAATTTGGGCGCTGAAACACCCCCGCTACGTGTCTGTTGTTGCTATGCACTTGTTGTGTAGTCACGTTGTATGGCCATGGGTTCATGTCGTTACCATGATGACCGCTGTTTGTTTATAATTCACAGTATAACTTGCCCAATGCTAGCAGTAGAGTTAACACTCTAAAATATCAAATCGCAGCTTGCTGGTAAAGTAAAATGTGGCTCACCTGAGCTTTTAAAACTGTTGTGGACAAACTGACGCATGTACTTTATCATGACATGCGAAATTTTCGTGTAAGATAAAACAACTCAAACTTTTTGTCATAAGCGTTTATGAGGTGGATAGGCGAGAAATCATTTTGAAGCAAAAGCTTCACTGCGGCTTTCATAAGCAAAGGTCAACCTATCCGGCCGCTTGACCTTAAACCGGTGGTGTCAGATTGGCCTGGTTAAGTGTAGGTGTCCACCGTTCCATCGTTTCCACCCAAACGTTTACTGAGCCTTACTGTCCCCAAAACCTAACAAAGGGAAAATATGGCAGACGGCGGCAGCGTTTCGATGGGGCGAAACGGAGAGGCGTCCGTGTGCTGTGCGATGTCAGCACACGCTAGAGAACCCGACGTGGTCGAAATTTCCGGAGCCCTTCATTACGGCATCTACCATTGCCTGACTCACTTTGGGACGTGCCACACTCTGCTCTAATGGGTGTTGATACCGTGCGCCCGACTATTCCCACTATAGGACAAAGGCATCGGTTAAGCCCTGTCAGAGAGCAGTTACAGCTCATCTTATCCCCATGAAGTTCCTAGTTTCAATTGCCCATTTCACCTTCTGGCGTTTCTGCTACGCTTGTCTTATTTTGATATCCTATCAATTACCATTAGTGACCATTGTTTATCTTGTATTCGCACTACACGCCCTGCTCATGCCCATTTCATAAGTCCTCCTGGATAATTTGTTCTGTAAAGCGTGCTTTTCTGTTAGACAAGCATGCCTTAATGAAAAGCTTAAGTGTTTTGGTTGGTATGGTTTGGTTTGCAGGGTTTAACGTCCCAAAGCGACTCTGATTTGTTCTATAAAGCGTGCTTTTCTGTTAGACAAGCATGCCTTAATGAAAAGCTAAAGTGTTTTAGTTGGTATGGTTTGGTTTGCAGGGTTTAACGTCCCAAAGAGACTGGGGCTACGAGAGGCGCCGTAGGGATGGCCCTGAATGTTTTGACCATCTGGGGTTCTTGAACGTGCACTAATTCCGCACAGTACATGGGCGCCTTGCTTTTCGCCTCCATTGAAAAGCGATCGTCGAGGCCGGGATTCGATCCCGCATCCACGGAGTCAGCAGTCGAGCGCTGTAGCCAGTGAACCACCGCTGCGGGTTGGAGATGTCTAACGTCAGGTACTTGGAAGACAGCCGGCATATCACATGTCGCTTGTGTGTGTGTGTGTGTGTGTGTGTGTGTGTGTGTGTGTGTGTGTGTGTGTGTGTGTGTGTGTGTGTGTGTGTGTGTGTGTGTGTGTGTGTGTGTGTGTGTGTGTGTGTGTGTGTGTGTGTGTGTGTGTGTGTGTGTGTGTGTGTGTGTGTGTGTGTGTGTGTGTGTGTGTGTGTGTGTGTGTGTGTGTGTGTGTGTGCGTGTGTGTGTGTGTGTGTGTGTGTGTGTGTGCGTGCGCGCGCGCGCGCGCGCGCGTGCGTGCGTGTGTGTGTGTGTGTGTGTGTGTGTGTGTGTGTGTGTGTGTGTGTGTGTGTGTGTGTGTGTGTGTGTGTGTGTGTGTGTGTGTGTGTGTGTGTGTGTGTGTGTGTGTGTGTGTGTGTGTGTGTGTGAGAGAGAGAGAGAGAGGAGGGAGGCAGGAAGGGTGGGAGGGCGGCCGTGATGCCAATGTATGAGACGGACAAGCAGAATAAAATACAAGATAAAATGTCATCAGAATAACAGTGAGGAACAGCTGCTTCGAAAAGGAGTGATAAAACACTAAACCAGGTCGCATTGAAGGTCACACGATACTAGCAATTTATGCCCAATGATTTGACACCAAACAAGAGTTTTGATTTTAAAAAATACTGTTCAGAAATGTAACTGTGAAGGCTATACAGCATTGCACTTGTCACTATGCCGGCTGAATTCAGCAAGAAATAGTTCTAACGTCAAAAAAAAAAAAATCGATAGAGCGAGCGAAAAAAAAAAAGAGTGGAGATAGAACAAAGCATTGTACTTGTCACTATGCTGGCTGAGTTCAGCAAGAAATTTTTCTTACGTCAAAAAAAAAAATACAAAATCGATAGAGCGAGCGAAAAAATAAAAAGGCGTGGAGACAGCACAAAGCGTAAATGCGGTGTTTGCACAAAGCAGGGCTGGAAACAGATGTGCGAAAAAGGTACGGCAAAAACGCAAGATCCACATTGGAAGGGTCGCAGGTTTATTCACGTGCACTTATTTTATTAGCAATACTTTGATCTCAAAATCATCATCAGAATGGAAGCATGACAAGCAAGGCTTTCTTTACCTTTTTTTTTAAGAAAAAAAATATGTAATATAAGCATAGGCCACTTGATCAACTGACCGTCGCTTTGGAAGTAATATACGTTTGGTAGCGCGAATAAACCCCAGTAGCAGCGTTCAGGCTGAGACAAGTGTATCAAATTCGCTAGCATGAAAAAAACGAATAATCAGCGACTGCTTCGCGGTTTGCACGAATATTGTTCTGAAATGATGGCTGGAACATGGATCTTTTTTTTATTAGTGGTTGTTACTTGGCTTCAACCACAGAAACGGCATCCAGCTGTACTTATATCTCGCACCATGTGACATACAGGGGCTCTTTTTCAAATTATAATGAAGAACAAATGGGCAGAAAGTATATAAATAGAACAAAGGATTGCCACAAAGCGTTATATTTCTCTCAGAACTTTCAAAAATATATCAGTGTATCCAAAACCAGTCTCGAGGGTTCCGGTAATATTAAAACAAAAACATGGATTGTCTTCATATTGCTCATTGTGAAGTTTCTCAGGAGAAAAGAACAGCCCTGGGATCGTAGAAACTAACAAAACATTCTTAATTCCTCGAAGTCTGTAAAATTATGTTACTCTTTTCATCCTCGCAAAAATGAGAACGTTATATTCTAGATTATCTTCAGCAGACATCTTAATTTCGCTTCAACGGCCCGTAGCAAGCACGTAGATTATCGTCTTTAGCGCAGATTAAACAAGGGACTAAAGCGACGGGCGGAGATAAGCAGGCTTTGCGCAATCTCCTTGAACAATGCAGAGGTCTTATTTCGCGGAGCCTTCGTTATATGAGTCTTGCCAAAGCGCGCTTGGGCGGAATATAATGTGACACTGCACTTTTTTGGGACGAGAGAGGAAAATGGGCGCCTTCTCGTACGCATATTAGAATTCTTGCACAACCTATTCCAACGCTCGCGCACTCAACTGTTTGTGTCGTTAGGTAGCAGGACACGTGTATTGTCTTGTCTTGTCTTGTCTTGTCTTGTCTTTCTTTCTTTCTTTCTTTCTTTCTTTCTTTCTTTCTTTCTTTCTTTCTTTCTTTCTTTCTTTCTTTCTTTCTTTCTTTCTTTCTTTCTTTCTTTCCTCCTTTCTTTCTTTCTTTCTTTCTTTCTTTCTTTCTTTCTTTCTTTCTTTCTTCCTTTCTTTCTTTCTTTCTTTCTTTCTTTCTTTCTTCGTCCTTCTTTCTTTCCTTCATCTATCTTTTCATCTTTAGTCTTCCTTCTTACATCCATATTTTTTTCAGTAGCCTGTCTGCTGCTGCATTTTATTAAACTAAATGGCTATATCTTGCTTATTAACAACGCTGCCTCAAACTTCACACGTGAGATATAAAAGCTTATTTCGCTCGCAAAGCTCTACAAAAGCTCTAAAATTTCGTGCAGGAGTTCTAAAGACATTGAGTTATTAACGACTAGACCCACGCATGGAAAAGTATATAGTTTGGATGGAATAACCTTTGTTCAGATAAATATATCACAGGCAATTGTCCATAGACATTTTCTTTTATTTTTAGCAATCTTTCAGACAGGTGTCTGATGAAAGACTTGGAGTACGGTTGCGTGCACGTAGTCACTTTCAGCTCTAGCGGCAAGGCTTTTCGAAGCAGCGGTGTGTTACCATTTTTTTTTTTCTTGTAAGCGCGCACAGGCAGAGGCGTGGGCGGTGGAGGCACACGTGACTGAACCAGTTTAACTTCAGCTTATCCACGCCGCATTTAAAGATGCTATTCCGGGAAGCTTAAAATCGTTAATCACCGGCTAGGGCATCAGCGCTATGCTTGAGGCTCGACTGAAAGCAGCGTCCAAAACTGTCGCAGATCTCTTGAGATGACAGGAATGGTCTTACACTGTAGGCTCCTTTTGTTGCGAAGAAGCAAAAAACTGTGGCTTCCAGAGTTCCTTCCGCAAAGATTGCTTGAACAATACGTTATTTCCTGAATTAACGACAGTCTTGATTTAAATTAACACTTGGAAGGATCACATTGTCAACGATCCTACTGAAAAGCCAAAAGTTCTACGTGGCAATAACCTCATAAAATCTCATCTAATCGCATAGACTCTCATACGGTGCACATCATTATCATGAAATAGCTTACATAATGTATGATAATGTTCAAGAAACTATGAGACCTTATGCAATTATATGCGACTTGTATGTGACTCCTTACGTGAGCTGAGTGAGATTGTGTGAGAAAATGTGAGGTTATTGTCTCATACAATTTTTTCAGTAGGGGATTCTCTGAATTAAGGCTATCTGCAGCCGAATTTTATTCGGAAAACATTTTCAGTCTGACAGGGTATTACGCGCGATTCCCAAATGTGCACTTGCTTTTCGAATGCATGAAAACAGCGGCGATAGTGATGTTTAATGGCACTTCACAACTTCATCCAATCTTCAAAAGTAGCAAAAATTGGTTGTACGGCCTCTTCCGGCGTCGTTAGTGTTTGTGCCATAGAAAAACACGAATTAAGCACTGAGTAAACTGAATTTATGACGGCCGCTTTTTCTACCTACTCTCCGTTTAAACCTTGACGTCAAAGATTGAACTAGAATCAATGAACATAGCTTTGAAATTAACGGCTACGCTGCCAAACCTCTGTGATCCATGTCTATAAACTGCTATATTTACGGCACCGCTTTTTTTTTTTTTCATTTAAAAACGGCCGACAATGAAGATATGTGTTTTCTTTTCTTTCCTTACACGTAAATTATCCTTTTTAATGACAGCACAATCATTTTGTCATTAAAACGTGTCGATTTATCCATGCATTTAATTTGCGATGCATCCCTCTTTTTTTTGCAGAGACACACACGGGCGTGCCACCGCGGATAATCCACTCGCGGCAGAAGATCACGGCTTCGGTCGGGGACGCCGTGTCGCTCCCGTGCGCGGCGCACGGCTCACCGCCTCCCCAGTATCGCTGGTACCGCGAGGATGGCGGCATGGTGTTCCTCGACCAGCGAACTTCGCTCGTCGACGGCGTCCTGTTCGTGCGCAAGGCGGCCGTCGGCGACGCTGGCAAATACACCTGCGTAGCCAACAACAGCGCCGGGGAAGACCGCGTCACAACAGAGCTCATTGTTACAGGTACGTGCGAGGCTTGGCCGTGCACGACGTACAAATTAGGCGATGCTCACGTTAGAGCTATGCGCACTAGTCAGAAACCTAACAGTGAAATAACGTACTATGTAACACACATGATAAATATAGATAGGTTTATGCAGAGAGTGCACCTGAAACAAGCCTAAGGGCAGCCTGAAGTAGCTGTACTCTAAGACCCGCTATAACCTAGAGCTGTCCATCTTTCTGCAGTTAAAGCTGTACTGGCAACGTTTGTCTATAATCACGCGACTGTCGTTGGCATCGTCATCCGCCGGTTAGCACCGACTGATGAACGACCGTGCTTGGCCGCGCGTGATGCACGCATGACGCGCGCCTATTCTCCACCTGTGTCTATGCTTAACGACTTGTCACAGTTCCCAGCTTTTTTAACGCTCTTACAAAAATAGTCGCTTGATACTAATGCAAATGCAGGGATATAAAGGCGACAGCCATCCTGTACCCGTGTTACCAAGCGTTACCGCAAAACTCCTACTGCACCATTAAGATTTCGCACCGCCTTACCTGACACTGATATTCGCGCGTCCCCAGGGCAAACATTTGGGTAGCTTTCTTTACTTCCCTCGAAATCGTTGTGTAGGCTCTAGAAAGTAGAAATTCCTGCTCACAAGGTTCGGCTGAAATGTCCCAGCGCGGAGAATAAAAGTTCGTGCCTCAGGTTATGGAACGTCATTGTGTAACTTTTAATCCGATCAGAAAGCGAACTACATTTCTTCTTTGCGCGTTGTGGAATTTTAAATCGGAGAACAGTAATATTCCTTCTTTACTGACCATGCTACAGGAGGTAACGCACTGGGAAGTGTGGAAACACTTCGTTTACCACCGAGACTTAAAGAAATACCGGGGTTGATCCCGCTTAACCCTAGTTATTCACGCCTAGGATCTCTTATCTCTTAAGCACGGCTACACATTTGTGTGGTTGTTAATAAATAATTATTGTGCAAAATTGAAGACTCACTCGAACCGGCACTCACCTCATTCATGGCGAGACTGTGCAACCGAGCACCGGTAATGCAGTGAAACTACCCGTCTAGTCACGTGGTAAACCAGCGCACAGTATCCGAGCGAGCGTCGCAGCTGCGCCTCTCCGCAGCGGGTCGCGTGGAGTGATGTCACTTTCGTTCCTCCGCTTCGGCGGTATCGCCGGCGGCTCAAGATCAAACTGGCGAGTGCATGACCTTAGGAGTTTCAGTGCGATAAGTATACATCATGCTCTAAAACTAAGGCATACAGAGTGGTTAAAACGGTCTGCAAGGCCTCAACCCCACGCGGCTGACCCGGAGGGAATATATCCCGTTATTGAGTAAGGAATAAATTTTGCGGACCTTGTGCTGGCATTTCCACCGATCTTTCAGAGGTCGATGTAATCTCCTTCATTATTCACTCCTCCAATTTTCAGCCGATCCTTGCCTAAATCCTACTTACCTGCCTGAGACAAGTAGTCGCCATTACCTAAAAATGGCCCCTTATACTCTGCCAATGCCGACAGTTTTGAATGTATCTTCTAACCGCATACAATCGGAAACTTTAATTATTTTCTTGGTCTCACAGGCTTTCTGCTTTCTAACTTAATTTAACGGTTATGAAGAGTGTTAGAGTCTTTTTCTATTTGGTTTATACTGGTAATTTTGCTTCTAATATCTCGTATTGCTCTAAGTTTCCTGCTGTACTCACAGCAGTGGTATAGAAATGACCCTTAAATAGCAAAATGGCAGTAGAAAAGGGATATTGTCTACTCTTCATACTTCCACATCCCCTCCTGCAATATTGCCACAGGGCAGCAGAATGTAAAAACTGTGCAGTAATTTTCCTCCCCTCTGAGAACTACTTACCATTCTCTTGCCAAGATGTAAGAAACTTGATCCAAACGCCACCACTGGGCTCTAAAACTTAGGCGGCTCCGTAGCCACTTTTATTTCTTTCGTTGAACTCGGACGGACTGACTTTTCGCAGAGCCCCTCGGTGCGCATATCCAGCCGGCGCGACAGCAGGTGCGCGTGGGCCAGCCCATCACCATCCGGTGCTCGGTGTCGGGACACCCCGTGGCCGGTATAACGTGGCGCTTCAACCAGCGAACTCTGGCCCTGAGCGACAGGGTGGCGCTGCTCTCGGCAGACGCCCTGGACATCCGCTCGGTGCACAAGGAGGACCGGGGCATGTACCAGTGCTTCGTGCACAACGACGTGGACTCCGTGCAGGCCAGCTTCGAACTGGCACTCGCAGGTGAGCGCCGTTAAAGAAACTACCACCTTGTGAAAAGAGAATTTAATAGGCGGGGAATTAAATATATAATGTGATTGCTGGTGTTCCTTCCCAGACAGCACAATTCATTGACCCAGTATTGGCATTATATTAGCGACGGCCGGTTCATCATAGGACCGGCACTTTGCCAGCATTGTGCCAATATTGTGCGATGGTTTCTGTCGCCTAGATTACTGCCGGAGTTTATGTCTTATGTGCCCGCTAGCCACTAAGCGGACGCTGAACTTTGGTCTTAAGAGCCGCCTTGGTAGTCGAAAGGCCCCACATCATTGTGTACAGTGGGTTCCAGTCTTTTTCCTTGGCTTGCTACGAAAACCAAGATTTCCCCGTACGTTTATCGTGGTTATACTAAACAAATTACGGCAACACACAGCGTTAAGATGATACTGTATCTATCCGTTTTAAAGCGCTTATCAATCAGGAAATGCAAGGAATTAATGTGTGTCTCTAACGCCCCGGTGCAATCAGAGTCCACCCTTTCCTCTCCCGTCGCAGAGGACCTGCCCCAGTTCCAGGAGACGTTCGGCGGTGAGACGGTGCAGGCGGGCACGCGGCTTTCGCTCAAGTGTTCGGCGTCCGGAAACCCGCTGCCGCAGATCACGTGGTCTCTGGATGACGCGCCCGTGCCGGAGACTCACCGCGTGCGCTTCGGCGACTACGTCACGCAGTTTGGCGTCGTCGTCAGCTACCTCAACTTCTCGCTCGTCCAGGTCGAAGATGGCGGCGAGTACCGCTGCACCGCAAACAACGGCGTAGGCACCCTGCACCACGCGGCCAGGATCAACGTGCCTGGTGCGTTCCACGCTCGGTCGCGTCCCTAATTTATTAAGGCAAAACTTTAATCGGCTATGTTTGCGAAAACGGGCTCGCAAAAAGTAGAAGCAAAGTGTAACGTGGGAGGTCACGTCACATTAAGATGAGTGGTAGTCATGAGTAATGACGAGTGGTATATAAATGCCATGTCATGCCTAGCCAGGTCATGTGAAACATTATAGTTTAGACACGAGTCGTAGTCACTTGTCGTAACTCAGTCTAATCGGAGATCCAATGTGCATGATTATGGAGTCCATTACTTGCGTAAATAAGTCATAACCATGACTAGTGTCTAATCATGACTCTCAAAAGTGTTAAGTCATGATATTCAAAGGGCTCAGTCATGACACAAAGTGCTGCGTTATGACTCTCAAAAGTGCCGACTCTTGACAACGGGCATGGTCATGCCATGCTGGACAGCTTCGCTAGCAGTGAGAGCATGTTTCCTGATTGATACGCCGTCTAAAATCGGGATGCCTAAGAGAGGTATTCAGGGCATGTATGTATTTCTCGTGAAGTTATAAAAACATACATACTGCAGTTGAGGTAAATGCTAAGTATAGGCAGCAGCAAAAACTTAGCGCTGGGGAAGAACACGTTACATTGTTGCACTGCGGAGAAGATTTTACGACAGCAGAGACGTACTTGGTACGCTTTGCAAAATAATTATTCTTTATAATACGAGCATGCGCATCAGGTACCCATCCATTCAGACCCCTAGTGGCGCGCTTTGCTGAAACAGTGTGGCCGGAACATAAGCTTCCAGTATTGCCTCAACTCAACTAATTACCTTTTTCAGCCATATTAAGGCAGCTTATTAAGAACACAAAACTGAGCAAGATTGCTTATATGTTACGACATTTTAAATGCTAACAATTATGCCGACAATGCAGCTTGTAATGCATAGCAACTTTGCTTAATATTAAAGAATATTTTTGTTTCCTTGCGATGTCGCAAGAACGTAACCCAGTGCGACGATATTCAAGTTGTTCGTCATCGAAAAAGCAATGCGTGCTGCTGTGGATAGAGTGTCAAACCTTAAATTTTATCTACTTTACACTGAACTAAAACATTACTCCTGCGAGAACGCACTGAAACTATACATTCCCGTTAGCGACCGCGTAGTAAGGTTCAAAACATGTCTGCTAGGTTGACTACATAATTACCTCAGTTTTTGCGTAGGTTCGCTTCAAACGAATAAAATACGAGTATTCATTATGCCGCATGCTCATAAAACATGACCTGTTTTTAATTTTATAATTTGTCTTCAGAAACTCAAAGAGAACCGATACGAGAGTGTGTTCAGAACCTGATTTGCTTCTAAACGTTTGCGCAGGCCGGCCTGTGGTGAGGCCGATGCGGAACCTGACGGTGGTAGCCGGGGAAACTTTGAGCATAGTATGTCCCGTGGCCGGATACCCTCTCGAGTCCATCAACTGGGAACGAGGTACCATACATCTGGCCACCACTCCCTTTCACGCTTTGTGCTTTTCGAACACCGAATTTACTTTGTCGCATGTGTCACCATCGTTAACCAAATTACGCAGAACATTTTAAAGATCTTTGCCCGCGTGTTCTTAGTGGCCGGTGCAAGAGAAAATACGCAAAAAAGAAAACTGTTTTCGATTACAAGCTATATTCTATTCACTTGAAAACCTAGTGCGAAGCTAGGTTGGCGGGAGTTGAACAACCTGGCACGCACTGATTCTGGCAATATCAGTGAAAACAAGATAATACTTATGCTTCAAGGTGCCACAAAGCGCAGCAGGAAGGCAAACACTAATAAAACCTAATTCCCGGTGCTTACTTACTCAGACGATCGCATTCCCATAAAAGAAGTCATATTCAGGGTGACAGCAACTATCACCTCTTTCGCATTTCATAACGTCATCAATGCGGGAAGCAAAGCAGTGTGAGTATTGAGTCACGTCATTTGTGGCTGTAGAAGCAAGGAGAACAGAGATGGATACATGAGAGAGGTTGAAAGGGTCACGCAGGCGTGAAGCCGTAATTACAGCTTCAGGCTAGCAGAAGGTCTGCGTGAAACGCCCCCTCCCCCTTCTCCCCCTTCTCCCCCCCCCCTCCCCCACTCCCACCCCTTTACTTTTAATAATTGCATCCGTAATATAGGGCAGTGGGCAAGCAAGAAAGCTAAAAACTTTTTTTTTCTTTTATCATGGCGTGAGGACCAGCTGTCAGATAAGTACAACTGAAACGGCGTTTAAACAAACATGAAACACGGTGCTGACTGACTAGAAAAACCTCGGTCACGACTGACGTCTGGGCTTGGTATGGGATGGCGCTTTTTGCATAAGAGTGTTGTATGAGTTTCAGAATTAAAAAAAAATTAAAATGTTTCTACTATTCTGAAATGCTTGCCTCAAGTTCAAACAATCATTTACAATTCTATATTGCACAATCACACCAGGGTGGTAATTGCAGCAAGGTACTAAAGACAAGTGATTACAAATCCTTAGTATTGCACAGAATGGTGCGGCACCGTATGAATTATTCACTGGTGCAATGTGAGCAAATAGCGTATAAAATAGTCCGATCGCTTTTTTTTTTTTTCATTGCACTGCTAACATTTGCACATTTATGCAAAACGCTTCAATTTGTTGACAAATTGGCACTTACTGCTTTAATCGAAATGTTCATTAGCGCAGCCGAGGGAAGGGACCGCTGCAGCACCTGCAGTTTTTTAAAAACTCATTTCATAAATTCGATTTCAAAAGACGATGATCAGAATAAAAGCCTGTTTTCCTGCTGACCATGAACTTTCTTCGATGCCAGAAAATATAAATTACTTAGAGAACGTTGATTTATGCCTCAAAACGCACAAAGGTGAATTCTGGCTCTGGCTGAAGTACTAACTTTTACCTTTGTTAATTCAGGACTATTTAATGAGTGTACTTGTTCAGAAATCTCATTTAGACTAGAGGACCAATTTAAACAGTCTTTTTTCTCTTTTCCTCTCAAATATATGTTTTGCTCTAGAGGATGGGAACAGCGCAATACAGGGGAACAGGGACAGGATCGAGCAAGCTCTGTAACTTCTACATGGAAAATCAACCAGCCCAAACTGCTATTCCGGTCGTCTTAGAAAGGCGACACATCTAGTGCAAGGCAAATACATAAGGCTAACTTCACAGATCACCATGACATTAATGCCTCCACGGTCACTGATATTCTGTTATGGCCGTTGCCACAATGCCAGTACAGCAATTGGTTCAAGAAAATTTATTAATTCAGTCGATTATTACGCACGTAGCGACACATTGGAATGCAAAAACACGACCGCTCTGCCTCTGCTATCACGTGCTCATCTTTCCATTATCCTTTAAAACCAACATTAACATCATGTGCCAATCTGACTACTTGAATGCGGTCTCAAAAATTGTCTTACTTCTCGGTTAATAACTAGAGAGCATGTATCAAGGTTAATTAACGAAACGGATGAAATGAACTGAAACTACGCTGCGATGCTCCGTCCCAGCGGGTGTCCGGCTGCCCTACAACCACCGGCAGAAAGTGCATGACAACGGCTCCCTCGAAGTCTACCACATGGAAAGGGCAACCGACGAAGGACCTTACACGTGTGTCGCCAAGGACAAGGAAGGTCACAGCGCTCAAAGCACTGTCTACATCAGCGTCAAAGGTGGGCACCGTTGCTGCCGTGCACGAACTACACAATGTCGTCACTGTACACAGATGCATGAGAGCAGCCCTTGTGCGTACCCGCGGATGTGCACGAACGAGGCACGTTGTGCCACTATCGATTTTTTGGTACGTCTTGTTTGGTTGTTTGGTGTTGCCGCCACTTTCATCTAGTGCATTAACCTTGCATCTATTTGGTTTGGTTCGCTCATGTTCACGTGTGAATTAGGCTTGTTACGGAAAAACAATCTCAATTAATTTCAACAACTATAGCATCAAATTAAAGCTGCCAGGCTTTGCAACAAAGCCATTAGGACGTATTTTCGCCCATGAATATTTCAATGTGATAGCATTAAAGATACAGTGTCGCAGATAACCCGACGTCGGCGCAGAGTCAGCATCACGGATGAACTGAAAGTGTTTAAGGCATGACATGTGTAATGAGAATTAATAATCTCTGCATGCCTCAAATTCATTTAAGTTTTAAAGGCACTTATTTTGCTTAACGAAAATTCTCAAGAATTTTCGGCGGGATTCGAAACCAGGACATTTTAGTGTTGCGACCGAAACACGCTACCGACCAGGTCACGCAAAACACGTCTGTACGTCACGGGAACAAACGAGATTCATACGCATACCGTGTGGTCATTCATATGGCATCTTACAAATGTTTTCTGATGAGTATGTACGTAGTTAGACAGATAACAGTTACGGAAGTTGTAATTAGGTGAATAGCAAAGTACGTGGCGATGTTTCATATCTTTGCTTGGCGTGGCATGGTAGCGCCGGCACGCGGCGGCCCGCAGAACCTTCTCGATCTTATGTATGCTGCTGCCACAATAGATGGGGCACGAGCAGTACAAATTGCGGGTTGTCTTCAACTCATTTTTCGGTGCCGAGCGTACGTTCGGGTGCTGCGC
This sequence comes from Amblyomma maculatum, assembly GCF_055883805.1. NCBI lineage: Eukaryota > Metazoa > Arthropoda > Arachnida > Ixodida > Ixodidae > Amblyomma > Amblyomma maculatum. Next base: position 92,702,552 of record NC_139347.1, read on the forward strand.
AACCGTGTGGCTACAGCATTATTCGTAACTTCACGCTCTTCGTTTAATTTATCGCAGCGGAAACACTTCAGAGGATCATAGCTACGCGTCATATCCTTAAAGCGGAGCATAAGTGTCTCCATATTTTTAGCAACCGGTACAATTTTTCATTTCTTCTCGTAGCGTACGGTAATCGCAACTAATTTCTCTATACGCCTTTCTGATTTACGTGAAAAAGTGTGATATGAACGAACATATATGCTGAACCATTCGCCTCTGAGATCACTGCCTTGATCGCTGACTGCTATTGTGACCTTTCACACCCTAATACTTTCATACACCGTTTTGTACGGGTGTCATCAGTAGCACTATCGCACCCTCAATATCTTTCGTTTTAAACGCAGCTACAGAATATTTATATGTAAATTGAGATTCGAAATAACGGCACGCGTCAAGTGCGTACTGGTCGCTTGTTTACCAGGAAGCGTGACGCAAACATTTCGTCGTGGCGGTAGGCGGGTATCTCAAACGTGACCCACTTCTGGCCTTTATTTTACTTATATGCAAGTATGTGAGTATTCGGAGCTCTATAAGGGGTATAGTTATAAGGGTTCTATGACTGACGTCCCTTAACCACGTGTGAACAGCAAACTTCAGTGCCATGCTGTCCCGCTTGCTCATACGCAGTGAACCGCGCTCCTATACACGTCTAGAATACATCCACAGACGGCAATGCTGATGCGTGCACTACGTGAGCGGAAAGCGCTGGGCTAGCAGAAGGCTTGGACATAGCATCGGAGCTCGATCCACGAACAAATTCGTGCGAACAAGACGCGTCCATGCTTGGAGCGAGTCGTTCGGGTCTTGTGGTCTTTGCCAGCAGCCTTTGTTACAACATTTCACCGCGACATAGGAAATAAACGTGTGGTTTCTGCTCGACTCCAGAGGCTGTGTTCAGTGTGGTTGTTAGACTGCGGCCACTGCTTGTCCACGGGATAGTAGGCTTACTTGTATTGCAGTCGCACAAAGTGCATTGCATGCACCAATTCTTGCTCCCGTGTTCCTGTTTGCGCATGCGGTTCACGTTATGAATGCGCTTGACGCAACATAGCTAAGCGTTTGCGCGAACGTTAGCACGGCATAGAATAATGAAAACAAAATTAAAAAAGAAGTCAGATAGATCGGATTCTTTTACGCTCACTTTTTCATTTCCCCTGTTGCAAAACGTGGCCACAGCACGACCCGCAAACGCATCCACAACTTTGAGAACCATTGTCGCCACAGGAGCTATAGCACCTAGAAATTATCGGTAATGTAAAAGAAACTATTATCGCTCTTTGAACAAATTTTTAATTGAACTAATTCGTACAAGCTTCGTAGATTTTGCAATAAATTCGAGCTCCGCTAAGAAATTAGGGTCCCCAAAAATTAACCACAAATTTGTACGACTGCAGTTCGGCCACGTTTTAACGAAATACCGTTAAAGGCCCCGTTGACAGAAAATCCGGCGTCGGCGGCCGTCCGCCGGCGTTAGCGTTGTGAGGGGAAAATCATGAGCAAGGCGCTGGCAGGCGGTAGCCGGCAGCTGACATGGAGACGCAGACTGTACGTAGGGTTACTTCACGTTACGTTTGGGAGGAGCTGCCAACTCGCGCATCTCCTTTCACGTGTAAGGTAGATATCGGAAATAGCCTGCCAAGACCCTTGCATTCACGTTATCCCTAGGTCACGCAGGCACGCTCATACGGCTCGGGTAAAGCGGGGCTTTATATGTGGGCTGGTAGCCTACGCTATCGCGTCATACCCTTAAAGTGGAGCTTAACTGTGAACCAAAATTTTTTAGCGAAAGGTACTCTACGCTACCCTTGAGCGTTTCGCCGGTGCCTGTATGAGCGTACCGTTACCTAGCAACCGGTTTCGCCAACTCGGGCTTCTCCTTTCATGTGGAAGTGTGACGTTAGAATCAGCCTGTACTGGCATTTGAATTTGTTACTCCTATGCCATGCAGGCACGTTTATACGGCTTGGCGAAAGCGGAGCTTTATATGTGGGCTGGTAGCCTACTCTATCGCATCATACCCTTAAAGGAGGAGCTTAAGTGTCCCTTATAATATTTTGTTCGCTCGCTTTGGATTCGCACACTTTGGATTTCGTCACTTCCTTCGTACACTCTTAATCTAGTTCCACATACGTTCCGCTTATAAGTGGAACTTTTAAAAAAGTTCCACTTATTAAGCGGAACTTTTTTGAAAGTTCCACTTATAACTGGGACCTATGTGGAACGAGATTAAGAATGTAGGACTAGTTGATCCGCCGGGCACAGATCGGATCGTTTACTACACATCGTGCCATAATTTTGGAGCCACTATTAATTCATAGCTTTTAACTGGCGCTGCTACCCTTTCAAAATTAACCCTGTTACCCTATTTGGTGGACTGCAGTGAAGCCAGTCATCGAACCATTCATCTACCCGGCGTCGCTGCGCGAGGGCCAGCGGGCGTCGGTTATGTGCGCCGTGGTCAGTGGTGACCTGCCCATCAACATCAGCTGGACCAAAGACGGCGAGCCCATCAGCGAATCCAACCCGGTCACGGCGGGCATCCTCGTCAACACCGTGTCCGGATTCACGTCGACGCTGCTCTTCAGGTCGCTGCGCCTCGAGTACCGCGGCAACTACACCTGCGTCGCCCAGAACGAGGCCGGCAGCGCCAGTCACTCGGCCGTCATGGTCATCCACGGTGGGCTGCCCTTTCGTTTACGCAGTAGTGGGGAATCTCCAACTCCGCACTTAATTCGAACACCCGGCTTATACGAAACGACATTTTCAGGTACGCTTAGGAAAACAGTTCCGGGCTTGCTTTAATGCGAAGCACGCCATATTCGAGCCAACGCGCCTGTCATCAACATTAACTGCGCATGACCGATTGGAATTCGTGTAGTTGGAGAAAAGGAGGCGAGGACACAAAAAGCGGCCATGAAAAAGAAAAAATGATTTCCAGCTGTCTTAAAGCTCTAACTATCCACGCTCAACTGTGTGAGCTTTTCAGATAAGAAAAATTCCTGATTCTGCAGCTCGTGCTGAACTACAACGCGCGCCTTTAGGCTCCGCTGTTTACTAAGGGCTCCGCTCACACAGTATTTGTAACAGCAGGATCTGTAAACGGGCTCTTTGTCGCAATAATTTACGTAATTACTACTGAAATGCGCATTTTCCCGCTTGATGAACGAAGCGCTCATTGTGAGTAAAACAAAAGCTCTCAATTACTTATCAAAACCTTTTAACCTGGACCAAAAATGCTGTTATCGGTACTACGCACATACGTGGTTGTGACGGGAAGTGTTCGGGTTGGATACCTTAAAACAAAAGAAAAAAAAAAAACAAATATTACGGGGTAGCTTCCATGCATCTTTCCTTTACTGCCTGAGCAGCCTTCTAGGCGCAGTACAGGTTAAAATAGAAGCCATCGATTGCTGGTGAAGGAGAGTTGAAACAAGAGTCTTTATTTTCAATTGCTCTTTGCATGCTTTCCGAACGCCCTATCACGACCAGGCGCGACACCTGTTACCTTTAAAATAGCTCGAGCAAGAATCGTTGGTTCCATTCTGGAACGCTGTATAGGGCTGTTCAGTCTTTGTGCCAAAGACCTATAGAAGCACTAAATTTACCATTCTACAGATCGCAGAATTTTATGTAGGAAATTTGTCGCTGCGTAATGCGCTTCTGCTTTTTTGCGCTGCTAAGCAGCATGGTTAGTACCCGATATAAACCATACCTGTTTGCGAGAAGAAAAAGTAAGTTTCTTTGTGTCGTTTTGTTATTAGCGACATCTTTTTCTTAGCCTATAGCACCGAAATTGCTTATTTATGGGGGACAGAAGCGCGGTGATGTTTAAAAGAAGCCGCTTTTTATCTGCTATTGTTCTTCTTTAGTTCCACCACAGTGGGTCATCGAGCCAGCAGATACGTCTGTCATCAAGGGGAAAAGCATTGTCATCGACTGCGAAGCCGACGGTTTTCCCAAGCCAAGAATTCGATGGACAAAAGGCGAAGGTATCTATATAAGACATCAGAGCAGCAACGATATTTGTTATAAAGCTCGCAGTGCCGATGTTGAACACAAACGGAAACTGATTTTGCTACCATAAAAGAGAACCGTGGCAAAAATTAGCCGTGGTTAAACGCGGTTAAATCAAGTTTGCCGAGCCACAGCTTGGTTTTGCTTGGTTTGGCGAAGAACGACACCAAACAGTCGCTTTTATTTAATTAAGCACGTGATCGACTGATGTGATCGCATGATCAGTCACGTGGCTATTGACGTCATTCAGGATCACGTAAGGAGTTAAGGTCCTTGATCAAGTGACCAATGGTCAAAGTCGATCATTGTCAGACAGTCAGTAAGTCACGTGGATGCAGCAGTTCCGTATAGCAGACTATACTAACCAATACTTGTCATAGAATAAGTCTGAGTTTGACCTTGCCTATCCTTGAAGGTCATCCGGAGATATTAAAGTGGTTCTAAGGCTTGACCTGGAGTATTAGAGCTTTGGCTCTAAAAACATCCTTGGTGCACTCAGGTGAAACATTCAGTCAGCATTGAGATGAAAGCCTTCACAGGCTCATGAGTGTCCGTCCGCGCGTGCTTGTGTCCGCAAGAAGTGTCGTACTTCGCGAGATTTTGCAGTATACCGCGCGATTCCGCGGGGTTCTGTTAACCTGTAAAGCTGTCAGTAAAGAAGTTTAGTTAGTGGTAGACAGTGACCGAAAATGATGGTTAGTGCCAGTTAATGATAATGGCAATTAGTGATTATCATGATGATGATAGTGATGGTGATAGTGACGATAACGATGATGACAAGTGATAGTTCTGATGACGACAGCGAGGGTTGATGATAGTGATAGTGAAGTCAGCTCTCATGACCGACTGCGACGTCATCGGCTGTGACCGGACGCGCCGTCATGACCAGATACGACGACATCACGACGTCACATCCGATCATGACGTCCCGTTCAGTCATGACCCAAGGCTTCACCAGGCGATATACGAAGCTGGCGCCGCCTGATGATCCGATCCAGGCGTCCGTACTCCGCCTTTCATTTGGCTCTTCCTCGAAAGCCGCACCACACAGCATAGAGACAGTCGCAGTAAAGCAGGAATCAGCGGCGTCTCAAGTCGGTTTACAGGAAAGAAACGGTGCGTTATAATTCAGCAGACATAGCGCTAAAAACTCGGCAACCACATTCAGTAAACATCGCGCTAAAGACTCAACAACCACCCAACCACCGCGCTATACAGGCTTTCACCTCATAGCACTTTAGAGGTCCAAAGTTCCCTCTATAATTTTTTTATTTATATTTATGAAAGGAAGGGGGAACAAAAAACATACCACGAATTATTTGCTCTGTACAATATCAAGGCATGCCGATACGTCCCTCTGTTTCAGAGTACTTCGCATCGGAAGACTTTAAAGTAATTCCGAGAACTATACAGCTTTCGTAAAACTCATTTTGCATTGATTTCAAAGGGAAAGTGAAATCCAACTTTTCACAGCTTGTTTGGTTGCCTTATTCTTCTGCTCAATGCCTGAGGCCAATGCCTGAGGGCAGTATCTGAATGCTAAATGTGCATATTTCAAGCAAGTATCGTATCGTAGCAGTCCGTAATGTCTCAGGCACTTATTGAAGCATACGAAGTACCGAATATCTGATTCGAAACGGAAAGACGTCTATATGTGGCCCTGGCATAACCAAATTGATGAAAACGTGCACAAAAGTAGCAGGCTTCACTGAAGCGTGTCGACCGTTCTCCCCGAGCTGGATGCATATCATAGCATCCGGCTATATCTCCTATTTGTTGACGTAAGCCAGCAGCATAAGAAGAAAAACGCCCATTGGATGCACGATGTCTGCAAGCCTGCACAACAACCCATGATGGTCCAAATTAACGCTCAGAAATACGGCCTCTCCTTCTACGCGTGGCTTTGGGACGCCTCAAACCCCTGCCAGTATTGCAGCATGAGAAAATAATCTGATCACCGTATACAGGAATCATCAGAACGGAATCTTTTTTTCTCTATCGCCATAACAAGTCTAGTGCAAAACAAATTCATCTAACACTGATGTCTAATCACCCTTGCCCTACCCCAGGAACTTTTCTAATCTCAGCTTCCTACCTACCAACCGCTTTCGCGTTCTGCTGGAATCCACTGCGCTTCCCTTAGGGGTTGCCATTACTGCGCACTGACTTCCCTTCCCACACCCATTTTGTCTTCCAAACAAGTACACGACAGAATGCTCTAATGCTCTGTAGACATAGCGTTTCAACCGACAGCATGTCCATGGCCTTCGTGCTCGTTGACTCTGATTGGCGCGAACCGCAGGTGACGCAGCACGCGAATTCAAGCCCGTGATGAGCAGCGCCCACGTCCAGGTGTTCGAGAATGGCTCGCTGGCCATCAATGACGCCAAGGAAGAAGACACCGGCTTCTTCCTCTGCCAAGCGACCAACGGCATCGGCCAGGGACTCAGCAAGGTCGTCAAGGTCACCGTGCACAGTACGTGCCACCGCTGTGCCATAGAAATGAGGCGTATAAATTTGCCCGAAATGGAATGCCGTCCGGCCAGTTGTGTATTCGCCTGCTTTACACATGGTTGCCGAAATATAACTGCTGTAAGTGCTCGCTGTCGTTATGCTGCGCTTTGCAATGTAGTGCGTGTCTCAATGTGCTATGGATCTCGTACCCAGCTCTCGTCTGTGGCCGCTACAGCTCCCATGGGTAAATCGGGACTTATAAAAGCTGTTGCCGGGCTTTTTGTCCCGCTTTCGGACTTTACTGAGTATGCGTCAGCTAGTTCCGGCTTTCTAGGAGACCAGCTTTAATTGTGAAGCAACTGCTCAAGATTGTAATGAACTGTTGTGAAAATGGTGAGTGGTGTAACCTTCCGATGCGCATCAAAGCGTTCATTTAAGGTTTCTTTTTCGCTCATATATACAGTATTTAACCGATTCTAAGCACCTGCTTTCCTTCACGATCGCGATGCCCAAAATGGCCCCTGGGGGGGGGGGGGGGTTACTATACACGCCCACCCCCCACCTGACCCCTATTTTCGCGTCCATATATTCACGAGACGGGCGTAAGAAATGACACTTTATTTGGAAAACCAAGATGACAAACATCTTCAGCTAATGCGATTACAGTTCGCTTGAGCTTCAAGCTGTGGCAGCCTCCTTCAAATTCATTCCGACTTTCGTTACAGCTGCAAATACTGACACCAAACTAAGCAACTCGGAACCGCGATGCTTGTGAAACCTGGCGAGCTCCGCCGAATGGCCGCCGATTCCAGGTCCACGTGACCGCCTTATGGCGTTTTTTGTCGCCCGCTGTCGTTTAGTGTCGGAACGCAGCAACAGAAGAAGCCGGATATCACACCGTGGTCGCCGCGCCACATCGACGACCCGGACGACTCTGGCTTAATGACTGAGCTAGCAAGTGCACTGGCGGCCTTACCTACACGGTCTTCCGTAGTCAGAAAAAAAAAAAAAAAAAAAGCTACAGGAAATTTTCTGTTGTTACGACAGAATATCTGTGCGCTTTTTGACAGGAAACCTGTTGTGGCAACAGAGCTTTCTGTATAGTAACATTAGAGTTTTCTGTAGTTACAACGTTACAGTACTCCACACTACCGCCAACAGAAAAGTACCACAGAAAAAATACAGAACTACAGACAAGTGTGATGTTTACGACAGAACGGCAGAATAATTTGGTTGTATTTTTGACACTGTTCTGTAGTTTTTTTCGACTGGGAATTCCTCGCAAAAAAGAGGGTGCTTAGTCTTGCATGCCAACTTTGTCATATAAATTTTATTTGTTCTTTTGCAAGATGGAGGGGGGGGGGGGGAGGGGAGTGGCTTGCTTTGATTTAAAGGTGCTTAGAATCACGAAAATATGCTAGTATAATTAAGGCTGCCACAGAAAACGAATGGGGAAATTTCAGTGTTTACCAAATGCAAAACGCTGATGGCAAGAAAACTACGAGCGTCTCGAGAGGTCTGTGTATATATTGATTACTATAGTGGAATCATCCTACGATGTGCGAAAAAGTTTCGCGCATAAATAACTTTTGGTTGGAAGAAAATATTCACTCACAATTTCTGGGTATGATTAATCGCACAGTTTCTGCTTTATTGCGTTTCTGGGCAAAGCGGCCGCTGCTGAACATAATTTTAACTATCACAAACGTAAAAGACGTCAGGAAATTATGATCGTCACGATTGAGATGGCGATGGTGGTGTGGTCTAATTCAAACGTACAGAACAGAAAAAGATGTTGCCGGCCACGGCAATCGCTGTCTAAAATCCTAAGCACTGTAGCTGCGAACGGCATCAATAAGAAAGATATAGAGAGGGTAGTTAGTGGGTAGATGAACAGATGGAAGCGATAAGCGTGAAAGGACGGAAAGAGACGTGCACACAAATTACATGTACAAGAAGTCAACAAAATGGCACTCCTCGCGCAAGAATCTCTTCATACTCTCCGAAGTATATAACTGCGCGCGAAATGCCGTAATAATATTGTACAAAACATAAAATTCATCGTTTGCACAAAGCCACCGCTACCCCTGTTATCCTGCCACTAGTTAAACGCTTGTTTGGCACGTTCTTTGCACACACAGTCAGGGTGGAGCGTCCTGCTATTAATCTGCATTGAATTCGTATCCATGCAGCTCAGGACTGGAGTTAGAATCCCAGACTAGGGTTCCCGCCCACGCATCCCCTTCTCTTATCTCTAAATAAAGTTTTTCATTCGGTCAGAAGTGTTTGAAAGAAAATCCAACGACGTGACGCAGTTGATGACATCTTCTCTTCTCTGTTCATTTATTTCTCGTCCGACAGTTGCTGCACATTTCAAGACAAAGTTTGCAGCAGAGATGGTGCGGAAAGGGCAGACCACAAGACTCAAGTGCGACGCCATTGGCGACAAGCCGATGGGCGTGTCCTGGATGAAGGACAAGCAACCAGTCACTCCCAAGCAAGACTTAAGGTAAAGACTTTTTAAATAGTAAACGTGCCGGAGAAAGAGCAAAAAAATCTTGATGATTGGAGAAGTAAGACAGATTAGAATTCTTATTAATCGACATTAAACAGAAAGAACTTACTACGCTTAAATCGGAATGCAATAAGAAGGAAGCAAGAAAAGCCACCTCGATCGCATCTCTAAGCCACAACGCCGCAAGTCCTGTCTCAAAGCCATATGTTTTCATAGAAATATATGACAGTATTTTTCTTTTTTTAGGTTTATTTTAAGGGACAACTTAAATAATGCACTAACACGTGAATAAGCAGTATTATTTCTCGCCAATATCCTGCATGTGAATAGTTTAACCATTAAAAGAGTGACAGGATAAAATCACGTACGATATTCCGGCCAGAAGAATTTCAGAGTATTAGCCGATATACGGAATATTTCTTCTGTGTCCTTGACGCACATTCTACAACCAGCAACTTTATGATTTACGCCGATCGTACTTTCGGTAATTATTTGAATGCCTTTGCGCCACACTTGAAACAGAGTTCCACACTTGGCCTTGCAGATACGAGCTCGTCGAGACGGTACAGGTCACCGGCATCACGTCCGAGATCATCATTCGGCAAACGGACCGCCGCGACTCTGCTCTCTTCACGTGCGTGGCCACTAACAACTTCGGCCAGGACGACACCAACATCCAACTAATCATCCAAGGTAATTAAGCCAGACACTTTCTCTTGTCTCATACAAGAAAGAATAGTTCCGGCACCAACAGGGGTGTGCCGGAAAAGCAGCTGGATTAGTCTGAGACCCAATACAGTGCTCTCTTTCCATCCTTCATGAAGTGCGAAACGGAGACTTATAACGTATTTCGTACGGACAAATGGTAAAAGCTGAGACGAGCGAGACCGCATTGATCGAGCAAATTGTCATAATTAAATGCGATGCATTTCAATGATTTACACGGAATCACACACATCTAATTTGTGGTTATATCTTTAACATTGGTGTTGGTCAAACATTTAGGAGAATCCCCAAGGCGGAGTGGATTTATAATAGGCGAGCAATTACTCACAGACATCCACCAAATATTCGGCCCTGCCTAGCCAGAGGCTATGATTACCTGTCGGAATTCTACGAGCGCTGTCACACACAGAGCAGTGAGTAATTAACAGCCTCGACGAAGTCCACATAAACAGCACGACATCCTATGGTAACTGGAGTCGATGTGCTATTACAAGCATAGATTTGCTTTTAACCGTGGTTGCCTGCTCAAAAAAAAAAAAAAGGAAAAAAAAAGAACAATCTAGGGGTTTAACCCTGGTTACACCCAAGATCTTGCCATATGTGTAGGATGATATATAGTTTAGGATTGTACTCGACGACGCCTTTTCAGCGATATTTGACTTTTACTTAAAGCGCAAAGTTCAATTTATGATCGCAACTAACTAATAATGGTGCATAGTCGAGACCTGTAATTAGTGTGGTGCAATCGTACTCGACATAACCTATCCACATTATATTACTCGATGATTTACCGTAACGCACGCAGCTTTTCGATGGAGGCGAAAAGCAAGGCGCCCGTGTGCTGTGCGATGTCAGTGCACGTTAAAGAACCCCAGGTGGTCGAAATTACCGGAGTCCTCCACTACGGCGTCTCTCATAGCCTGAGTTGCTTTGGGACGTAAAAACCCCACAAACCAACCAACCATTTTAATTACAATATATCAATTAATTGTAATAATGACATCATTTACTGCGCGTAATTAGTAACGGGGCCTGGTTATCATGTAGTCATGCAGACTATACTAATCGAGACTTGTGGCTTGGCATGCACGCTACCTTGGCTGACCTTCATGGTCATCTGGAGATACCGCAATGCTCCCTGGACCTGTACCTGGAGAAGCAGAGCTATCGCTCCAAAAATTCAATAGTAGCAATACATTTATATCTACGTTTGATGCAAGCGCACACCAACACAATTTCAAAAGCCTGTGTTGCGATTGTTCAACGTTACAGTTTAACTTTATTCAGTACAAGACGAACAGCACGGAACTGAGAGCTTGGAATGTGATTCGTTCGATTGCTTTCTGAAAATCTAGCTCACAATGTTTGAGTATATTTATGTCGCATTCCTTGAAAAGAGCACGAATAAAAAGTGAAGACCGCACCTTCCAGAGAACAGGTACGTGAGCAAGGTTTCGCCCAAGCAGGAGTTTTATATTTGGGCGCGTTTCACAAGCCACCTTGCAGCACTGCGAAAAGTAAGGAAGACCTGAGCCAATCGGGATGGCACACACAACATTATTGTGCTTCTACACTCCTGTCGCCAACAGGAGCACAAGAGAAGAGCCTGCTAAACAGAGTATAATCCAGCTTCAGAGGTGCCGCTAACGTCTTCCGTCTTTATCCTTCAAGATAATGCCCCGTCATCGTGTGAACCGCGAATGCTGGCACTAGTCGCCGACAGCGGTGCCACGCATAAGCAACGCACCTGCCCGAATGTCCCGCAAGGTGCATTGTGCCATGTGCACCACTTTTGCCGCCCTTGTCTTGCTTCACCACCGCAACGATCAGACGCCACATCCCACCAGCACGAGTTCGTTCTTACGTTCTATAGATTGGGGGAAAAGCGCGCGCGTAGCTAGAAAGGCTGTAAGAGGCCGTAGCGGCCACACGGAAGAAAGGGAAAGCTTATCAGCAACCGCTAATTAGGCTTCGCTGAATCAGCGCTGGTTCGTGTGTCTCGTCTCTTTCTTAATCTGTGTCTGTTTTGCGCTGTTAAACCGCCATTATGAAGCGACACCAACTAGCTCAATCTGCAGTTCTTCGACTCAGTACTTTGTCGTTTTTTTTTTTTGTTTTCTGTTGACAGCCCCCAATTAAAACATCCAGTTTCACTTTCCCTGTTTTGCTCGATATATGCTTCCTTTAATGCATTGAAGTAGGCTACGATGTTTAAGCATCTCGCTCTGATCTCAAGAAAGCAAGTGAAGTGTTTGCCTCGAAGTTGCAGCGAGGCTTAATGTGATCGCTTTCGCGACTTGACAATACTAAACAGCAAGCAGCGAAAAAAAAAAAAAAAAACAGCGAATATGAGGATGGAACAACAAAAAAGAAAAGAAAAGCAAACAGCATATGCCGATGTCTAGCGAAGAAATTTATCATTCGAGGCATTTATTTCCGTTCGACAGACTAAGTCATCAATCACGTTTGTCGCTCATCAGCCTCCTGGGGCTCCAAGTTTCTGCGTGCAAAGCACGCTTCAGACTCAATGACGCTGCGTATACAAACAAACAAAAAAAGACAACGGGAAAAGCATGCGTTCTGTCTGACATACGTGAGGCTGACAAAAGCTCCGCAACAGGAACGCTGGGCAAAGAACAACCGAAGAAGAAAATCAAATGAGCCCAAACACTTCTCCGTCTTCATTCTCATGGCCGCGCACTGAGCCGTCACGCTGGTTTTCTGCGTTCAGGTTTTTTCACAAGGCATTCGTTCCAATGAGGAGCGATGCAGACTTCAGCAGCGGCAGCTGCAGCAGCCCCGTTTTCTCATCAGTTTTTTTTATACATTTTTATTCATTTAGTATGGGTTCTTGGTCTTGTTTGACGCTTTGGAGGTTTCGATACGGTGATTTGTCTTGTAAGAAAGCCAATATAAAAATACGAATTCATTATATCAGATAATTACGTATATGCAGCGGATGAAGTGCTACACAGTGTTTCTTTTTCATTTTTTTTTTTTTGTTATCGCTGATCAGGGCACGTGATCACTGTAACATTAAGCACAATTAACCACCACTGTCGCGGCGAACACTACGCGCTTGTGGAAACGAAACTGGCCCCAAATGGAAGCTGTCTCGGAAGAGCCAGCCGATGTAGCTGTTGGCGATAATTATGTCGAGATAATTATGTCGAGTGCTTCAGTTGCATGGCCAAACCTCATTTATGCTTTATGACTGTCATCGTGCAGCCTGGCATTCATTTAATCACTGAAGTATTGTGCCGCAACTCAAAACACCGATATCATATCTCCAGATTGTAAGAGTGCATACTTGCGCGCGCGCTCACGGCCCTTTGTCTCTTAATTCACGGCGCCGCTGCGACGGATCGCCTCGACTAGCACTGCACACAACAAAATGAATGACGTTCGCTTTCTCTGCCCGATATGGAATCAAGGCATAAGCGAAAATTTTCGCAACCAATATTTGCTAGTCAATATAAGCAACACGGGTAGCAGTATACGAGAAACGATACTGCATGTCAGTAATGCATCTTGGAACTAGGGGTGACGTGTGCACTGTCAAAGAGACTCGTTTTGTCGCAGCATAAAATGTCCGTGTAGGCGTCCACCAATACACAGCGGGGTTGTGAAAGAATTTCTGTTTCGCAATATCTCCGATGCGGCATCTCAGGGCATTCCAGCTCTTGTAAGGGGTGCCCTAGCATAGATCAATGCTTCATTATTCTAAGGGTTGAAGAGTTTTATGGGGTCAAAGTTAAGAGCGAAATCCTGAAAAGGCTTTGTATCCGGAAGACTGTGGCCTACATTGGTTCCGTGTATCGTACCGGATGTGTGCCGTTCACAGGACTACGTTTCCTTCAGTACAGGGTTGAAAAATTAGATGTCTCTTAAACATCCTTCAGAGCTGTTCCGACAGCTCTTACGCATGGGCATTAGGCTTAGTTGCTTAGTAATTATCATAATTCGTCGCGTTAATTAGTGGTGGTAACTACAAGTTTAATGTACTAAAGTCAAGTAGTGGATGCAAGTAGCAGTGCTCCTTAGTATTGCTTGCCAATATTGTCAATGAAAGGTCTTAATTTCAACTGAGCATTGTTCTAATGTAATATTGGTTGCCATCTATACTTAAGTTTGAGGCGACTGCGTAAGGCATCCTTGAAAGTATCTCATTGAAGGAAGAATCTTTAATAGTGTAGAGGTAAAGCTTGCTTGCAGCCGAAAGGACAGCGGTCCCATTCCCGCTCAACTTTTTCTCTTCCGCGAGAGTGTTTTTCTAGAAGACACTTCGTGACGACTACTCGACGACGTCACGACCTGTGACGCCATCACTGTGGTTAACCAAAAAAAAAAAAATTTCGATGTCCCAAGGCGGGGGTTAGACGAAGATGCAGTCTAACATTATTACGGTAAAATCATGACTGAAATTAGGAACCGTGGCCTTAAGGTTGTTACAACTACTGCACTGTCATACAGCGCAAGGTACGCCCCGAAACATCACTCATATAAGGGCCTAAACAAGTTACCTTCACACAACATTAGCTTATCTTCATATGGGACATAAGTTTAGAATAGCTTTCTCTGTCATTTCCCCCTGCATTTGCATAGTACAGTACTGTAAAGTGGTACTGTGTTACGTGAGACTGCAAGGCACTTTAGTGTTAAAAAAAAATAATAATCAGCGTTTCTTGTTTACCTTTGTTAAAATGCAAAGTGGGCGTAATAAAAGGGTGAGTGCAACTGCACAAGGAACACAACTGCTCCCCAGAGTTACATAATTTTCTGGTAACTACTTTAATACTTCCGTCGTATCTGCAGTATCTTTAGATTGCACGTTCGACGAAAATCCAGCCGTCGCGATGATAAATGCCCTGATTAGTCAACACAGTGATGAGGTGACTGATCGTGCCGTCATTTAACTATAGCGTTGTATACAAATTAAGACAGTTACTCAACAGCATTGCGTAATGTTCACGCGACAATGCTATCATGTCAACTCTTAATGATATGTAAGCGCCTATTAATTTTTAAATAATTTAAATTATTTTGCATTTGTTGATAGCAAAAAAAAAAAAGAAGAAGGGGATGCTTGCATTCGTCGCACAGTGCCTGCAGGACTGCAATGCTCATAAATTGAACACACTTAAGTGTGCATAATTCTGTCCACCGCCAGAGATTGTAAATGAAAGCATTTCTATTCACCTTTAAAATATAAATCAGACAACAGGGGGCTAAGCCTAGTATGCACATACTGACAACGAAAATCTATCGATTTGGGCCTCCGACATTTAACATATATTTTATATCTGTGTACTTGTTTGTACGCATATTAGGCACAGTTTCCTCCGTATATCACTGCGCGAATAACAGAGCCGGACTGCGAACAAGAACAGCTCGCTTTGTAGCCTCGCGCCCCTTTTCACGCCAAAGATTGCGTTTCAGAATCTTCATCGTCATCATCATCATCATCATCATCATCATCATCATCATCAGCCTGACTATACCCACTGCAGGGCGAAGGCCTCTCCCATATTTCTCCAATTAACCCGGTTCTGTGCTAACTGCATCCACTTGACCCCTCCGAACTTCTTAACCTCATCCGCCCACCTAACTTTCGGCCGCCCACTGCAGGGCGAAGGCCTCTCCCATATTTCTCCAATTAACCTGGTTCTGTGCTAGCTGCATCCACTTGACCCCTCCGAACTTCTTAACCTCATCCGCCCACCTAACTTTCTGCCGCCCCCTGCTACGCTTTCCTTTCCTTGGAATCCAGTTTGTTACCCTAAGCGACCATCGGTTATCCTCTCTTCGCACAACATGTCCTCCTGCCCATGCCCATTTCTTCTTCTAGTCTATCATTGACTTCCTCGCGTCTCGACCGGCACTTTCCAGAGCCCCCAGATGCCCCACAGGACCTGAAGGTGGTAGAGACGACCAGCAGGAGCGTGAAGCTGGAGTGGACGGCGCCTTACAGCGGAAACAGCGCCATCACACACTACACGGTCCAATACAAGGACGACGGATGTAAGGCCTTAATCCGGTCTCATTGTATCTCCTTTTATCTCCGATTTTCTGTTTCGAGAGGCACTTACGCATAAGCCGCTTTCGCAGTCAGCAAGCCCGCACAAGCGTCCGCGAAATGCGCGCACAATGCGAGGCGTGGGGCAATAAAAGCAGCCTGTACCGCGGTGTTGAAGAAGCGCCTAGTGAAGAGCTTTATTGCAAATAGGCCATGCGGGTGCTGCCGAGCAATGCGTTAGAAATCGGGGTTGCTGTACTCGATCGTAGTGTCATACAGTCTGCTATTTTGTTGTTTACAGCAATAATATTTTCATGATCAAGCTTCCGAGTTAGGATGTATACTTTTCCCAGTCTAGGAGCGCTAAACTAGAAAAAAAGTAACTCTGCAAGAACTAGCTGACGTTACTTTTCGTGCAGTTTTGTTTTCCCCTTTTGCGCTTCACACTTTCCAGGGTGCTGTCCTATGATGGCAGCTGCTTTCTACTACATTATTATCATCTTCCAGTGTGCCGTTCTTCAGCCAATGTCGCTTAAAGTAGACTTCAGGGACCTGTAATTGAAGCGCATTACAGCACTCAACCAAGAAGAGGGGCCAACTGTAGGGGCGGGTAGAATGTCAGTTCAGCTTGCTTATTCGTTTATTTCGAATTCGAGGCGCACATTATTTCAGGACATTGTTGCTTAAAGACTGAAAGTGAGAGGAATTGACATCACTGGCAAGAAAAAAAAGCAATTCAAAGTAAGAAAAAAGATGGCGCCTCCGCATATAGATAGGCGCCAACTGGTTGAAAAATGAGAACGAGTACACATTGTCCTAAGGATCGGACCGCAACTCAACTGTCGTTCACTGCGTTGTTCCTGGCTCCTGCCGGTTCAACTCCGATTATTCTGAGGAAGCGAACAGCATATATGCCGACGTACCAATGTTATACGTGTTCTTATCCATGACATTCTGCCACGACGTTTGCAGCAAAATGGCACGCCAAAATGATCAACCTGAGCACGTCGGCCACCGAGACGACGGGCATTGTCCGCGGCCTCAAACCAGCCATGACGTACCACTTCAGGGTGTTCGCCGAAAACAGGCTGGGTCGAAGCGACGCAAGCCACTCCGTCAAGGCGACCACGGCTGAAGAAGGTACAAACGAATGACTATAAACCACTGGCCACTGTAGAGGTATGGAGTTTGCGCATGACTGGTTCGGCATTACTGGCTCGGAATGTATACTGAACCACTCAGGTCCGAAGTTGGGACAAGACGGCATAGCGGTAGTTTATATTGTGCTTTTGCCTCGTACGTCGAATCACGCTGGGCTTCGTTGACAAGTGCAATATAGTATATCTTAGTGATTTTTTCACTACTCTGTGTAATACCCAGCAGCTTTCGAACGCGAATACAGAAATACCTGAAGTATTCGCGCTGTAACAATAACTCCTACGTTTGCAACGCACTGCTGAGTAGAGATATTGCTTCGTTTCGCGACGGCTGATCGCAATCGCGCGCTTTTACTCACGTCCAGTGTACTGCCTGCTGGTGCTGCATGTGTTTCCTTGAATAGTGAGGCGTACTGCATTCCGTGGCGTCTGTCTCTTCTTCAGTAATTCGAGCGCTTTTTACAACTATTTATTGTGATTACTTATTTGTTTATGCATCGTTTATTGCTTCTTAAGCCGGTTCATGACATTTAATCTATCAGTGATAGACATTTCACTTTCTGCACATTTTGTTTTTTTCATTGATACCCAGCGCCCGGGGGCCCACCCACCAAGGTCAGGGCCCAACCCATGAGCTCACAATCATTGAAGATAACGTGGAAGGTAAGGACACGAGACGCCATTCATGTGACCATTTGGCTTCTTTCAAGGTTGCCACAACCTCACCGCGAACGAAACTTCTTCACGCATTAAACAGCGACAGTTGTCCTTATCTTTCGTATATTTGCTACCATAGATTGGCCGCAATAGAGAAAAGGTACGCTAGCTGGCGCTGTTATCAATAATAATAATAATAATAATAATAATAATAATAATAATAATAATAATAATAATAATAATAATAATAATAATAATAATAATAATAATAATAATAATAATAATAATAATAATAATAATAATAATAATAATAATAATAAGTGGGTAAATAAGTTAGCTTCTAGGCTAGTCCGTTGCCCCTTTCCCTTTTGTACATCGTGTAGTAAATCAGACCCTGAATTTAAGATGTCCT
This sequence comes from Amblyomma maculatum, assembly GCF_055883805.1. Taxonomy (NCBI): domain Eukaryota; kingdom Metazoa; phylum Arthropoda; class Arachnida; order Ixodida; family Ixodidae; genus Amblyomma; species Amblyomma maculatum. The sequence continues at coordinate 92,720,542 of NC_139347.1, forward strand.
TCACAAATGACGGTGGGTTTGTGAATCTTGACTACAGCCTTCAATAAAGTGGAAAAGAGCTCCCTTTTTGGTCTCTTTAGGGATTTCTTGTTTAAAAATTGTTCTTGCCAAACAGTCTGCCAGAAAAAAGCAGTGTAGAGTGGTTTCTGCTGTGATGTTTATATTCACATGTACTCGCATATTCTTGCTCAAGAGCTGCTGACCGGTAACGTCTAATGCTTACCACATGCCTGGAGATCGGAAAGTTCGTAAAAGGGCGGCCCAAAGCCTTCCGTGCAGTGAATTCCAAGGTACGCGGCGGAAAGGCGAACCCTCAGACTAAGGCTGTGCAGGCATTACGCTCTACACATGGGCGATCAACTGCGCACGGTCTGCAATCAGGCAAGGTTTCCCATCGTGACACCCATCGATGTCGGCAGAAATGTTGCACGCCTCTGCATAACGCTTCAAAGAATAACTTTCTTTTTAACCGTAGACTGTGCTGGAGTGGACGTTAATGAGTAATTACTTCCCTATTTCATAATTATCATTATATACTAACAATGCTGCCTTACCCGACGTCGCATTACAGTCCCCTACGTGGCTACTGGCTCCATGCAGCACGAGAACGGTTCCACAAGGGGCTGCTCCTACTAAAGAATCCGAAAGTGCGCGTTTTATGACTCTCAATTCTTGCAAACTCAGCACTGAAAGGTGCCACTTTCTGATTATTCTGTGGTGGGGATCGTAAGGACAAGCGCATCTGCAAATTATATAAATAAGCTTTGTTTTCTTTTTTTCATTTTTTTTTTCACTTGCTGCGCTGCATGCATGCATTTCTGGCAACTTAGCGCATGCGAACCGCCAAATTTTTATCATCTCGCCTCGATAACGTTTCACAGTCACACAGCACGCCAAAGTGCTCCTGCTATCCACCGGTATACCGGCCCGCCGCTTTGTTCAAAAATATAAGGTCCATCCAGTGTCTTCATGGTCATTGCAGTGTACACTACTGTGCGCTCATTACTTCCAGATCTGTCTAAGGTGAGGAGTTCCATATTCTTCCGGAGCTTAGGAGCCCTAGTTACGCAAACGAATATACGGGGGAGGAGGGGGGAGGGGGAGTGTAGCACCCTAAAATTTTTGGCATACATTGAACAACAGTTTTAAGGAGACTCGCTTGTTGAAGCAGCTATATCGGATTAGTTTGAATTACCCGCGCGAGGCCACGTGGTTGTGACGTCACGAAACAGTTTAGTCAATCAGTGCGACGGCACAAACAAGGTCTAACAAGATTCTTGGTCGGTGGCGGTGACCGTACGAGTGATATTGTACTAAACATGTCCTTTGTGCAAAGCATTCGTAACCTATTTCACACGCTACAATTGGGAATATCAAAGACAGCACAAGAAGATAATGATAGCATTATGACTTTACGCAGGTAGATAAATTAGTACCCTGGTTTATTCGAAATGAGACGTAGATTGCTATCAACAGAGGTGACTACTGGATAACAATCCGTGCAACCGTATGGCTCCGCTCAGTTGGAAGCTAACCAGTAACTACACTTCCTTTACCGCACGGCGCAGCCCCCGAGCAAGGAGCTGCACTTTGGCGCCATCAAGGGCTACTACGTCGGCTACCGGGTGGCAGCCTCCTCGGACCCGTACATCTACAAGACGCTCGAGCTGGGCGCCGATGGTCGCGAGGAGTGTGTGCTGACGTCACTATCTCGCTTCACGCAGTACAGCGTCATTGTGCAGGCCTATAACAACAAGGGTGCGGGGCCGCCGTCCGACGAGGTGGTCGTCCAAACACTGGATAGCGGTGAGGGAGTCTTCCCTATCTAATTCATGGCTGTAGCTGTCGTTATAACGCTCTGAAACGTCTTGGCCCTCATACACATTGGCCACTTTCAGTGCGCTGCTGCCGCAACCATGGTCAGGCTAGAAGGGCGACGCACAACGCGCGCGTTGCCGCTGCTTCCAGCAAAAAAAATTAAAATAAAATAATAATAATAATAATAATAATAATAATAATAATAATAATAATAATAATAATAATAATAATAATAATAATAATAATAATAATAATAATAATAATAATAATAATAATAATAATAATAATAATAATAATAATAATAATAATAATAATAATAATAATAAATAAACAGCAGTATCAAAGAAAAACTGATAGGCTTGTAATAAAAAATAAGTCACTGCTAACAGAGATATATCTGTTAGCTGTGACTTATTTTTCAAGCAGTCTTAACACCAGTTCTTCATTTTCTACTGCTCCTTGTTAATGAGACGTCTCATTGTTTTTTTATGGTTTGTGAAACAGACTTATTAGAAAAATAGGAAATCGAGAAAAGTTATCGAGTTAATAAAATATGCAAGCGCAAGTCAGAGTCATCGCTGAAATTTTAATGAGAGGACATATTTTTGACGGCCAAAATAGCTGACCTATTAAATGAAACATTGCGCTCAAGGCATCACCAAACTGAGAAGAGAATACTAATGATTCAAATATGATCGGCAGGAAAGCCTCACCAATAGCCAACACTCAACAAGATAATTTCGATGGAAAAAAATGGACATGTCGACAGCAGTGCACTGTATTGAAAACCTTGCCATATATATTTGTGTCATTACAAGGTGTCACATGAAATCGTACAACACAAAAATAAGGCGCAGAGGAAAACAAGGTTAGGAACGCTATATCTCAAGGCAAACCAACTGTATGCTCAACTGAAACGGATATACTTATAACAGTATCGCAAATAAAGGAAGTTTACAGCGGAGCTTCACACCACACACGGAGCTGTATAAGCCTCGACAAGCAATGAAACCTGAAAGAAGAGAAAGGATTGTGGAAACGCGCTGCAACTGTCATGCTAATTTTATCTGTGACCCAAAACTGGATAAATTCAAGCAAGTGCCACGATATTGGAGAGCATTTTTTTCTTCATTGTAATGCTGTGGGAAGACAACAATCACGAAATACATATGCATTAAAAACAGAAGCGTTGACGTTCCAAAACAATTTTAAGCCGAGCCAGAAAAAAAAAATGCATTTGCATGAGAACGCACATTCCGGTCGCATGTAGACCAGCCTTCCAAAGCGAATTTACTTCCGAGGTAAGTGAAGTGAGTTATTTCTTGTGTAATTTACCCAAGACGCAGCTGTACGGTATCAAGACAAAGCTTGCGCATGCAGCTATTTCGTCGTGCTGCTTCGAAAATGGCGACCGGAGTGCGCCAGAAAGTAAAAATAATGCATAAAAGCTCGGTGCGCTATTCCACGTTACACTCACATACGAATGGGTGAGCTGAGTAGACTGGACAGAGAGGAGGTGGCAAAGAGGAACCATTATCTCCAAGACACAGAAAGAGGTAGCGCTGCTCTTTTACGTAGGTTGTTCTGCGTCACTCGTGCAATCGAGAGCTTGAAAGTATACAGCCCGCGCGATAGACCAGGAGAGAGGCTATAAGAACTAGCACTGATTCCGTGCATTATGCCACAAACATGAACGCTGTGAGTCTCTTTTACTTGCTGTTTTCGTTTCGGCAGTGCATTATTTTACCACGCGAGCTGTTGGTGGGGAACTACCAAGAGGGATCCGGGCGTGTGTTTTCGCACTCTTCGATCTGACCGGTAGCCCTCACTCCCTCCCTGCGACTTTGCCATATCGCGTCCTTGCTCTTTAGTAATATCACCATTGCTCACAATTCTTCGGACAGATTGCAAAAAAAAAAAAAAAAATTGTTCCTCCGTTGTGGAGCGACTGCCCGTAACAACTTGCTTTTCGTTCGCAACAGTTTCCAGTATGCACCTTGCCTATCCTGTATATACGTCCACATCCACATTTTCGTCCAGCTGAACCTCGCTATTATTTCTTTATCTCTGACTCCGCCACCATAACTACACTTCGCACCAACATTCTTCTCTATCTTCCAACAGATCCGCCGTCTCCTCCGTACCTTCAAGTGGACGGGACATCATTCACATCGGTGTCATTGAAGTGGGACCGCGCACCCGGTGATCCGAACCCTGTTACAGGTACGCATCACAGCCCAGCGAGACATGAAAGGTTCAGATACTGCGGGCCCAACCCATTACTAATAGGTCGTGACTAAACGCGTTGCCTTCGGGCTCGATGGTCTCTTCGCAGTCACTAGTGACGTTGTATACCGAGCACTAAACAGTTGCATCAAAAGAAGAGATGAAATCCAGTCAGTAACCCATCCTTAACCTTCTCTTATTTTTTCCGTTCTCAATCATCGTGCAGTTGACGGCCTTTCTCTGACCTCCGAAATTACAGCCATCAAACTTTACTGTTGCCGCGTTACTAACTTCTGTTTTTGCTGTTTTTTTTTTAATTCCAAGTCCCTTTTCTGTTGTGCGTGGTTTATTTTCTGAGCTCGTGCGTTACTGTCTTCACTGTACTGTATGCCTACCTTCGGAGCATGGTGCTGATTTGATGGCATAAGAATTGTCCTTTTTTTTTTTAATGTGTGGCATCGAAGTTGGCCTGTACTGCTCCAGTAGAAACTGTAAAATAGCTCTGTCGACCGATATCCAGGTTCTTGAGAACGACATACAGTAAAATTTTGAGCAGGAGCCGCCTCTCCCCTCCTCCTCCTGCTGCGCCTCCTCATCACGCACCACGTCCAGGCAACATTGGCCACCCCACCCAGTCCATGAATCAAATCCAATCCTGCTTTGCAGTTTCATTAGAGTCATGATTAGATTAAAAGTGATTGGAGGTTAATATCATTTAAAGGGCATCACTGTGCACGAACTCGCAGGCATCACAAACAAAAATGGCACTTTGTCAGCACCGACTCGCCGTGTGCTCCCATGCACATCAGACAGAGGGTGTCGGATGACCACCGCTATCGAGACATCCGATGCGCGTGCGCTAAACAGCGGAGGGCCGCTGTCCAGGCAGCAGCTCGCACCGAAATGAATTAAGACAATAGTTAACATATTAAAAAGGCGTGTCTATCAGTTTGCCTCTGCGACGGCGGTCTCGGCGCACACATCTCGGCGCACACCACTATACCCGATCACAGATAAATAAAATTTTAAATCCATATGCACTTCGCTGTAGTTTCTCCTAGAGAGAAAGTTTTTACTTAAGGCAGCAAGCCCATCCCGATTTACTAGCCATAGATTACCTCATTCTAATAACAAAAAGGCTACTCACACATTGAGAACGAAGCTCTTTTAAGCTATATAGAAAAAGAATAGGAACGCAATTATCGCCATCATCCGCGTATACACTACACTAATAGCAAGGCTATTTTAGAGCGCAGCTCTTTGGCGCCCAATCCTGGGTTTCGCGTCGTCGACGGCGTTGGCGTCGGCCGCGTCAGCCTCGTAACCAGCTTCGCCTCCCTTTCATCCCCCCAGTTCGAGCCGGCGTTTCGGCAACCGGAGCCTCGCAGGAAGAGGGGGAGGGGGCGTACACCCAGTGACAAACGATGGGAACAGAAGCGCGCGCAGCAACCGGAGAACACGAGGAAAGGAAGGGGGGAGGGAGGGGGGCCGGCGGAGGCAGCGCTCGCAGCGACTGACTGATGCCGCTAACGCCGCTAGTGAGTCAAGACAACGTGACTGTGTATAGGTTATGTTTGAAACAATGTGTCTTCCATTTTGTTCGCTCGCTTCGCTACAGCTGCCGCAGAGTTGGGTACCGACCAGCGGCAAGCGGCGAGCGAATGACCCTTTCTAGGGAACCTCCCCGCCAGAGAGAGAAGTGGTTCTTATGTGGAAGATGAAAAGGGGGATCGACCACCGTCGCCGCATGCAGAAAGAGGAGGAGGCGATCCCCCCCTCTTCCTGCGTGGCGGCGAGGGTGTTCTCCGGTTGACGAAACGCCGGCTCGCTATCAGCGGATCACGGCGCGTGCATCCCGTTCTCACTCACTGTCAGCGGCACCTCGCTGCTATCTGTTTGTCGCGCAACGTTCCTATGGGCCCACGCGCTGCCTCCTGCAATCTCCCGATAACTCAATTGCTCTCTTCATTTCTCCGACCACAAAGCTTCTTTCATAACAGCCAAGAACTCTTAGTGGAGTATTTCTTGAAGGAATACGTGTGAAAAATTAAAAACAAACGTTGTTTGTAATTGTACATACGTGTCTTGCTCGAAATGTTTGCCTCAATCTATCGAAAAGGTGAAACAGCTGACGAGCTGCGCTCAAATTTCGCATTAGAATGTAGCGTAATCGTGGGCAATTTTTTTTTTCTAGTGAATCCGTGAAACACATCGCCATACTCTTTCAGTCGGTGATCACGGAGTGCGTTTAGGTGACGACCTACATTGTACGGGGTCTGTTCGCAGTCTGAAGAAGTGTGCCATTTTCAAACTGACCACTATCGAGGCAACGAATGCTTCGCTTGTTTTCAAGCGCAAGGACTTATCGTGCAGGCTACTACGTTCGCCAGAAGGAGGCCGGCAGCGGAGGCGAGTGGCACGAAACGCACGTGCCGGGAGACCAGAATTCGCTTACCGTGGACAAGCTCAAATGCGGCTCCACCTACCAGTTCGCCGTCCGCGGATACAACGCGGCTGGCACGGGTGACAACAGCGACATCGTCACTGCCAAGACCAGCGGAGCTGGTGAGCAGACGCACACCTCTGCAAGCACTGTGCCTATACAATTAATATTGGTTGCGCGTTTTTTCTCTTCTTTCTTTGAAATGATGCGTTAGACATTAGAACGCGTGTAAAACCGCGTCGCATTCACCTACGACCGCTAAATAATTTACGGCTGAATTTTCCCCTGATGCTGTGTCGGTATCGGGTTCATCCACCAAACGATAACTCTGAAGTACATTTAGTTTGTGGCATGACATGTGGCTTGAGGCATGACTAAAAATGCGATGTACTCGCTGATAGGCAGTTTTTATGCACTACAAGTCTGCCTGCTTCCACATCTGGAATGAGAACAGAGGCCGCAACAGAAGTTGTACTGCCGTTCTTTCCGTGCCTGCCGAAACCTATACAGCAACTGCGCACGTCATAACCGCCGTTCAGTTTATGAAGTCAGAACACAACCAAGAAGAAATTCAAATATACGTTATTGGCGGTTGTAGGCGAACGCTACACAGCGATCCATATATACTATTGTTTTGCTTATCGCTTTAAACAATAAAACACGCAAGCGAAAATTCGTTGTCTTCAGTCGCAAATTTAATGCGCCCTTGGGTGCCGCGAATCGTGCACTCGACCAAGCTGAAATGGCTTTTTTCGAACAAGATACAACGAACATTAAGGAGATGCTCACGCTTCGTTTGAAGAGTAGATGCAATAGCGCTTTTTAGCTACGATGGGCTACGGTGCAGTGACTCAGCATTTTTTTATTGTTGCATTAACTTTTTTTATTTTATAGTGTTTAATTTTATTTTTTTCTTGTTTTCTTTATCTATTTTATTACCGATTATTAATTAGTAAATTATGGCTTTGGTATTGACCATCAATCACACTTTCCATCCATTAGCTTGCCATTATCGCTCAATCACAGGCCTCCATTTTTCCTGCCGCGTTCCGAACACTTCGACAACGCCCGAGCCGGAACTGTGGTACGGCGACGGCTTTTCCATCAGCGAACTTCCTTGCACTATCGCATAAAAGAGAAGGGTTTAGATTTATTCAAGCGTCGAGATGTGTGATTAAGCGCAAAATCTTCATACTAGTTAGCCACCGGCCCGTCCTCCTTCTCACTCCTCTTCAAATTGCTATCAGTGTAAATTTCCAGCTAGTATATTTTAGAAATGGAGTTAAATTGTTTGCAATTGTACCGCAGATTTTGAGCCGACCACTTTGTGCCGCTAGGCCAACGTTAGGCCTAGCGTCAATTATAGTTACTATATAGGTTTTCACAAAGTTCGGCGTTTCTTTCCTTTCGCCGAAAAACGACCGTGTACCACCATGAAGCCAACCCAAAGGAGTGCCCGCACGGCTGCTTTGCATCATCCCTCGTAGGGACGTCGTGCCGCGCTGTGTGCAATTAGCGACGGTTGCTTATTAGGACAGCCAAAGTAATCCTTTCTCGACTGCTTTCCAGTCTCGCTTCTCGGCTTCTGTGAATAGGTAATCATTTCTTGACTGCTTTCCAGTCTCGCATCTCGGCTCCTGTAACGAGGGCATGTGGCTTCGCTGCACAACTTGGTTGCCTATGGGGCACCTTCGCGCAATTCTGGCAAAACATGTATAATAACCATATAGCGTCAACTACGGTCGGGACACCGGCCGGCAGGCCCCGAATCCAGCTCACCGGCGCCATTGTGGTGACATGGCCGCCCGTGTAAACAGTGGACGGGGTGCATAGTGCACGGTGTTGGCTTACGCTATACAGAGGAGCAGGCTTAGACGCCATAGCCTGGTGGGATAGAAACCCGACGATTATCGGAGTTCGAAAGATGAGGAAGACGACTACGATCATTATAACCTTTGCAGAAGAGGAAGTGCCCACGGACATCGTGTCCAGGGGTATGCATATGCAGGGCTATCTGTTCAATAAACGTTACGACGTATGCTTTAGATGTGGGGACCTCGGTCATAGGTCCGATGTGTGTAGTATAATGCTGTTGCCAAGTGCCGCCGGTGTTGTGCTGTGTTGCCCTCTGACGACCGTCAGTGTGTGCCCAAGTGCCGTCTGCGGGAAGGAGCATCGAACTGGGGACAAAAGGTGCTAGGAACTTTTCCGGATACCGTACAGTATTAAGAAGAGGCAGTGGGAGTCCAAGCTCGCAAAAAACCCAGCAAAAACAACCGCCAGTGGACTTCAGTTGAAGGGACAGCAGCACCCGCGATAATTCTCGTAGCAGATCGAGGAACCGGTAGGCTTCCTTTCCGAGGCTGCCCGAGATGAAGGACGGACCGTCGCCCAAGCAAACATTACAGCAGGGTCAACCCGGACAGTAGAAGACAACGCCGCCACCGAAGGTAGGTTGGGTTAACATGATCTCCCAGGATGCAGAAGAAATTAAGGCTCTGAAGGAAGAGAATAAGCTCAAAAATAAATACCCTGCCGGGGTGGCGCAGTGGTTTCGGCGCTCGACTACTGTTCCCAAGGGCGCGGGATCGAATCCCGGCCTCGGTGGCCGCTTTTCCGTAGAGGCGAAAAGCAAAGTGCCCGTGTGCTGTGCGATGTCAGTGAACGTTAAAGAACCCCAGGTGGTCGAAATTTCCGGAGTCCTCCACTACGGCGTCTCTCATAGCCTGAGTCGCTTTGGGACGTTAAACCCCACAAACCAACCATAATAAATTAAATTGATGCAAACTCAAGTTCAGTCAATGGCACAGCAGAATCAGGAATTAAATGGTAAGGCCACACTACTCATAAATTATCAAAATCAAGAGGCCAGTTTTCAGCCTCAAGTGGAATCGGAAGCTGCTACAGCAGATGCCACCTCCTGCAAAAAAAAAAAAAAAAGAGAAAAGGATGAGAATGAAGGGCCAGGATAACAGTAACTTGGAAAAGAGATTGACTAAGATGGAACAGGAAATAACACAAGTTAAGCGCGACTTGTTCTGCTCAGAGCTAGTTGCTTTGTCAGGAAGTAAAAAACCTTGCAGGCTAATCATGAGGGCGCAAAATAAAAATATAATTTGGCAATGCATCGGAAGGGGCTTTATTCGCAAACGCGTGGTTCTTGAGACGTTCCTGTCAACGGGGACAAACCTGAAATTATTGATCTGCAGGATTGCGGCCGACATGCCAAACTATAGCCAGCTACAAGTCGTATGCTGGTCAGGGAGACTCCTCTCAGGCGGTCACCCTCGTCCAAAGAAACATCGCGGCGCTGCAGCACGAGACGGGGCTAACGAGTCTGGGCCACGTACTGATCGAGACAGTCCATTACAAGCGTAAACCATCGAGTCTTTACTAAACTTGTATAGCTCGTCCAAGCATAGGTGCAACTACGGCTTTGACGACCTCTTCGCCACAGTTCGCGTAGTCGCGAAGGGCGGCCCACTGCTCGTAGTGGGTGACTTAAATGCACACCATTCGGCGTGGGGATACAAATGCCTGCAAAAGGCAGGGAGCTCAGGAACAGTATTCAGCAGAATGGCTTGACCCTTATCACGGATCCCATGAAACCGGCCAGGTTAGGAAAGAGTGTATCGGCCGATACTACGCCGGATCTCACTCTGACCGGGTGGCGGGTTTCTGCCTTTTGGTGCAACACACAGAGAGGATCTGCGAATCTACCGCAAAATCAACGAAGCAGTAGCTGGAAATAGAGACGACAGTTCCCAGTAATAAAAATATATAAAAGATTAATTGGGATGCGTTTCGAGAAGGACGTTCTGACCAGGTAGGTGGAGGGTATCGCAGATATCGAGGAATGGAATAGGGGTGCTATTAAATCGGTCAAGGAGGCGACCGAAGAAGTTGAGGTGGACGAGAATCTCAAAGTGTTGACAAATAACTTATGGCGAAATAAGAAATAGGTGCAATCCCGACTCGCGCCAAAGAAAGGCGATAGGAATCTTCGGCGGCAATAAGCGGCGCTGAATAAAGAAATTGAGGATCATGCAATGACTAACAAGACAGAACTGGGGCAGTATTTGTGACTAGATAGACAAGAACATAGGAAAGGCTAGCACGTGGCACTTACTTAGGACGGGTCATTGGACGGGATAAAACTCGGCAGCAAGGCGACGCGTCAGGGCTCGTTGCTATATCTCCGCAAAATTGGCTGAGATCGAGGGGCTGCACTAAACACTCTACGCGGATGACTTGGCCCTATGGATGTGTAGGGGCAAAGACGGGAAGATTGAGCACACACTTCAAACGCTAAAGAAGTCGTGGAGGCATATCGCCACATGGGCTCCGTTCTGCCGAAAAGTCGGAAGTCCTCTTCCTGTCGTCGATATCGCGACGCAAGAGTATGCATCCAAATCATAGGATTATTCTGAGGATAAACGGTAATGTCATTCCCAAGTCGGAGAGTATATGCGTCCTGGGATTCAAAATTCAGGCGAATGGCAAAAGTCCGAACTTTATTTAGAGACTCGCAGCCAGCACGAGCCAAGCGTGCAGGCTTCTTAAAAGAATTGCCAACAAACACACTGGCATGATGGAGGCCAGTCGTGCTTAGACTGGTGCAATCTTTCGTGATTATCTGAATTGTATACGTCACCCCATACCAAAATTTTCGCAAGGCAGAGTAGGAGAAGCTGGACATCGTTATTAGGAAGGATATTAAAACGGCACTTGGTCATCCCCCAAACACGCCCACTAACAAAGTTCTGAGCCTTGGACTACCTAGCACTCTCAATGAGCTCATAGAAGCGGCTCGAGCATCCCAATAGGGAACGCAAGGTGGAGCTTGCTCCGCGACGCGAGAGCCCGGTTTCTGACGGAACAGAGAGAAGCGGCGTTAGCTACACGCAGCCGCGGCCGCGCACGGCCTGCCCGCGCGGGAGCACGTGCCAGGCGCCGCCACGCGTGCACACGGAGCAGGAGGAGTAGGAAGAGCCGCGGAGGATGAGAAAGAGGCTGGTTGGAAAGAGTTTTGTATCGGTGATTTCGAAAGGGAGAAATTATGATTAGCTGATAGACTGCCGTCACTGCGCGCCGCTTCAGGTCCTGAAAAACGAGTCGCAGACATTGTTTTCAAAAAACGCTTGTTGGCAGGCTCTGAGACATAAAAAAATCACGAACTCAGAATTCCTGCTCTAGAGGTGAGAGGCAAGCGACAGATAGGTTGAGGGGCCATGTGCGGCACCTCTTCTGTTAAGGTGTAAGAGAGTGAAGATTCATGCAGAAGCCCCGATGTCTCTGTTCCTGCTGTTCAGCGAAAGGAAGGGTGCAGTCTTTTCGTGGAGAATCACTGATACGCGTGTACACAGCGACGAGTACTCCGGCTACCTACTGGGCTGCTTCCCTTCCATTTGTGAACACTCAGTTGGAAGGGGCCCACTCAACTTGACGCAAGACATTTTAGGCAACCCCCCCCCCCCCCCCTCCTTTGATAAGGTCAACGAAACTAAACGTTGCCTCCCATGAACCAGGCGCTTCAGCAGGGTGATGACTATACAGGATGCTACCGGCGCTGTGGGGTTTCTCTTCGGCGCATTTTGGAAGAGTTCCCTACAATGGCACAAAACATACCGCCTTACCCATTGGTTCATGCCGACAGCGGCCAGAGGAAGTCAGTTCGCTGCTGCGATGCTGCTGTCCGAAATCAATGACCTATCTACATTTAACGATGAGTGGTTTCTAGCGACCTGGTTCATTGACCAGGAACCGAGGCATGCAATATTCTTGCGGCAATTTCCTCTCTCCACGAGCCGAACAGCGCTGAAATGTCTGATGACTTTCGATGCTGGCGGGGACAGTTCTCCACTAAAATATTTTTCTTAGTTCTGCAGCTACTCTGTGCGATCCCTAGTTCAGTTACACCTGTTGTTAAAGGCTGACTCGGTTCCACGATAGCCGGTGCGGCGCCATCAGAGAAAAACAGCGGCACAATACATTGCGGTAGGAAGGGCGGTCACAAAGCCCCTTTAACAAAAACGGCCGACAACTACCCATCAAAGTCTACCGTTTACCATACAACTTGCATGAAAAAGTGCGCCGTAATTTAATCATTGTAATTTTTTCCTCTTGGAACGCGACGGTGGCCGGGACTCGGCAAGAGGACCGCAACTAGCGCTCGCGCGCACAAAAACACGAACGCGCTCGCATGAAGCTCAAAGAGAGAAGAGGTAGCTTGGAGCAAACTGCAAACGGGAGTCTTTCGAAATCCGCGCCTTGCAAGCAAATGACACCCCGAGGCGTTTAGCCCTCGGTGCTAAAAATGCGACGGAATCGCGGACTTGGTCCACATGACGTGGCCTATAACTTTTGAGAGCCGAACAGAAGCAGGGATTCCTGGGAGGCACTGCTGTCCAACAGAGAAGAACAAGCCCAGCGTAAAGTCATCGGACCGGCTATGGCTGCCGCCGCGATCCAAGAGATATCGGCCGACGGCTAGGGGGGAGTGCTTGGGAGTTAGCGTTACACGATTCCCTGTCAAATTCTCTGGCTGGTGCTAATAAACTTCTCTCTCTCTCTCTTTCTCTCTATCAGAAATGAAAATTATGATATCGGAGTATTTGGAGGTCATCAATTTTCTGTGAACGTCTAGAATGAACTGGGAATCGAGCATATAACTTCCTACTATGTTCTTCGAAGGTGCAGTGCATTCCTATGGTGACCGTCAAACATGATGTTAGAGGCGTAGTATGGTGGCTATCCCAGAACCAGTTTGTATGCCTTCCTGATTAGCGCGTTAATCTTGTTCCTTTCCGTCTTGGTTGTTTTAATATATGGGAGACTGTAGGTGAGGCGCTGGGTGACGAGAGCGGGTCACTATCCGTATTGCGTCTTGTTCCTTGATCCCCCTACTTTTGTTTGTTATCCTGATGATCATTATGGAGCCTTGGTTGGTTTACAGTGGTAAGAGATTTGATCGTGTGATCGCGTTTGCCTCCTTCTTGTAACCACAGGCTTAGTATTCTCATTTTGTCCGTCTGACGAATCGGGTGCCCGTTCATGGTTATGTCGATGTCCACCGGCTTGTACATGGGAGAGTGTAATCTTATGTATTGTGACTTCTCCGGGTAAGCACTGCATTTCGCTAGAGCGGTCGAAATGTTCAAGTTCTTTCGCAGCGAGTTGCAACTGTTCTTTTTTTTCCCCAGTATAGACCCCTTCTTGGTCCATACTCTTACATCGTCTGCGTAGATTGCATGTTCTATGTGTTGCATATTTCGGAGTCTTCTCGCTGTCCCTATCATGGTAATGTTAGTATTGGAGATGTAACTGGTCCTTGTGCTGTGCCTTTTCTAGGGGTTTTTCTTGTTTCTTACCGTGTGTTATTTATCCCACTGGTGGCTGTTCTGCCCGTTAGGAATGCTTTGACATATTCGAAGGTCTTTCTTCCGCAATTTGTTGCAGAGGGTTCCCTGAGTATCGCTTCGTGGCTAATGTTGTCAAATGCGTCCTTCACATCTATGGCCAATATGATGCTTTCATTTTTTGTCGTTATTTTGTTTACGACAGTCTCCTTAAGCTGCAAGTAGGACGTGTTGTGTGGAGAGCCTGGGCCCGAAGCCGAACATCGTGTCTGAAAACAGGTCGTTGTCTTCCATATAGTTACTCAGTCTTGTATTGATGACTTTTTCATAAAGCTTCCCCACGCAAGAGGTCAGCGAAATGGGTCGGAGATTTTCCAGTCTAGGTGGTTTGCTTGATTTGGGGATCATTTGGTCTCCGAGTGTCTCCATTCTTCAGGGACTACCATTGTCCCAGTGTTTGTTCATGAAGTCCGTTAGTGTCTGGGTTTGCTTGTCATTTAGGTTTCTAATTATCACGTCAGTAATCTGATCCTTGCCTGGGGCTGTATTCCTGGCAGATGATCTTACTGCGATTGTTATCTGGGCGTCCAGCTTCTGGTTGTCCTCTCCCGTGTTTTGTATCGGGCATGGTGGTGGTGTGTGTGTTTCCCACGTGTCTTGACCAAAGGTGGTCGATGACTTGCTCATCTGTTCCTTGGAGCTGATGCGTTATCCTTTTTAATGTCTTGCTGTGTTCTCTATTTGAGTTTTTTTTTTTTTTTTTTTTTTTTGTCAATAAGGTGTCTCAGTCTCAACAATGCCCACGTTTAGGCACTGCTAAGATTTCCATTTAAACTTTCGCAGATTTGGCTCCGATTATTGCTTGTAAGTTTAAGGAAGTACTCACTTATTTGTTTCTTGATTTGTGCGATTGTCTGTTTGAGTTTCCTGTTATATTTGTGCTCTCTCCATCGTTTGGTCATCCCTCTGCGTGCGTCCCATAGATGGAATAAGTGTATGTCTACAATTGGGAAGTCTTCCGTGGACGTGACTTTTTTGTGTTCTTCTTATGGGTTTTTCTGGTCTCACCTGCCCATTTTTGTAAGTTGATGCTCTTGGTCGTCTGTTGTTGTTCTCTGAACTTGTGACAGTAGGTGATTTTAGCGTTACGTGGGACTCTGCTGTACTCCGCTAAGTTCACCTGCGTTTCGATAACGTAGTGGTCGCTACACCCCCCCCCCCCCCAAAAAAAAAAAAAAAAAAAAATGTTTAAAGTTACGGAGAAACATGAACCTATTTTGCATCTACCGCACGAACAAGTGCGCTACAGAAAAAAAAAAAAAAAAAGAAAACTCAGCCGCTGGTTTGTTTACGCACACGTCCATAACTATCGCCAACGATAAAAATTCTCTCTCAGATATTCCTTCACGACACACTGAATACAATGGAGTGGCTGACTGGCAATGGCGAATGCAGGGAGTTGTAGCTTTGTTATCAGCAACAAAGCGTAAACGTTTTTTGGGGTAAAACAGCGCAGTGGTATACGCGCAATAAAAGCTAAAACACATGATGGAATACGACACATGACGGTATGAAACCGCCACTCATACAAGTACATGCCACCATCTTCCGTAGAAAAAAAAAAAACAAGTATACACAAACCACGAAAAACCGAGCGCGAAGTACATACAGGTAAATACGCACTGACAATCGCGCAGCATTAGTAACAAAACAAACATAAGTACAAGTAAAACCATTTCCTTGACCCGAAATTGAAAAACATATCTCTCTAATGCAAACATATGAGATCGTCCGTAAATGCTGTATCCCGAAATAAAGTAAGCAAGTTAATTTCTTCAGCCAAAAGGGCACACAAAGGGCTTCTAATCCGTAGACTGTATAGCTGTTACACTGCCTGCTTCCAAGAATATTGTGACATATATGCCCTGCGTCGCTGGACGTTAAGGAAGACAACGATCAGCAACAGTGACACAGAGGACGAAGTGATAACAACGGTGGGTGCTACGAGAAGGTTGGTGCTCGTCGGAACAATCACGCGTCTTCAGCTGTTGTGTTCCTTTCCACGTATCAATATCAAGCGGCTCCTTTCTTTAAACGCCTGACGGAAGTCATTGCCATGTTTGGGTATGCAACGGCACACTTCATCGTGCGGCTTCCATCCTGTAATAATGTTGTGTCTTACCGACTCGTGCAATCATCTGCGCTCGCGAACCATAAGGGACCTTTACTGCCCCAATCTAAGGCCACACATTAGTCCTTGCTTGCCTTCTACTTCAAAAAAACAACACAGCGACATGGCAGAAAACTGATAAAATTCTGCACGCGCAGCCACATTTTTAAATTACTCGGAAAGTCTATGTCCAAGGTTTAACTAATTAGACATATTAGAAATATATTTGTCATTAGAAGGCATGTAACAGCGTTCTTCAAAGCTAAAAATTATGGCGAACACTTAAAGGCCCACTGTCCACCCTCCGGTCGAAAATATTTTCTTCCCCGGTGACTGTGAGACTTCGCCCCTGGAACGCAAGGCCGCAAAATGTTTTTGAAAAGAGTAACTAATAACGCAGTTACAGCCACCGCAATCACCCGATTCTATCCTGCCTCTCTCCTTCCGTTCCCTCGCAAAAGTTTTTCACTCTCCTGCCCGAGGTCGTCTAGCCTCCGCAATACAAATTCCCCTTCCTCCTCCGCGTTTGGCGGGAAGTGGGGCGTGGCTCTCCGCGAGCGCGAAAAAAAAAAAAGCGGTCGAGGGAGCGCGCGCCGCTGGATTCAGTCTGGACGTGGCGAGGGAAAAGCGCGCTGCGAGCGGTAGACACCCATTATTTTCCCGTCAGTCAGCGAGACGGACCAATGGACGTCGTTCCCGATACGTACGTAATTATCGGGGGGCCGTCGGGCCAGCGCAGGAAGCGGTGAAGCTGGCTTCTCAAAGGAGAGCATGAGGGAGCTTTGAATTGTATTTTCGATGCTTTGCGGCGCGCGTGTCGCTGTAGAATTTTGCACAGACTATCTCCGGTACCTGATCGAAACACTGGGCTCCTTTTCTTAAAAGGGCCTTCCCTGGACAGTGGCCCTTTAAGCTCCCCTTAAAGGGCATGACGCGATATCGTATACGCTACCATCCGATATATAAAGCCCGTTTCAAGCGAGCCATGTGAATGCGACTGCGTGGCCTTGTGGTAAAGTGTCTGACTCGGTGTCCAAGAGCACCGGAAGGTTGGTCCTCATTTCCCTTTTCCACCTCAAATGAGCGAACCGAGTTGACAGCTCCACCCATCTTTGTGATGTCATGAGGTCGCATTAAGCCACACAAACCGTCGAAGAATTAGTGCTTGGCCATGGCAGGTGCCAGCGTGCAGTATTGCAAAAGCAATACTGCTAGCACTTCGAGCCTTTGACGTGTCGTGGCGCCTCCATACATGACCTTTCACGTGACCGTGTGACGTCACGCCAGACCGAGAGACAGGGCCCCAGCTCGCGCCATCGGATGGTGGCGGTGAGTCCTTACAGGAACCGCAGCGGTGACGTCACGCCATTTTGACATGATCGTGTGATGTCACGCCAGACGGAGAGACGAGGCCCCAGCTCGCGCCATCGGATCGTGGCGGCGAGTCCATACACTGCGCTGTGTAGCAGCCGAGAGAGGGCGCTCGCTGTTTGTGACGTCATGCTAGGAGGATAAATGGGGCTGTGGCTCGGCTCCTCGCAGTGGTCGGGGCGCAGCCTTACGGTATGTCGGATGATGCGTATAAGGCGAGGCTGGGGCGATCTGCTGCAGCCAAGCGGCGGCTCCGTGATGAAGAAACAGAAGAAGAACCGTCTGGCTACGCTTGGCCCAACTAGGCGTAACTTGAATGTTTAGCTGAACTGGTTGGTCTATGTATAAGCAGGACCAATTGCTTTCCCAATTCCCCGGGCTTAACCAAGTTGAGCCGCAGCGAAGTTTTTCGCTCATAACGCAGACGCGGTATTTTCCTTGTAATTAACTTTGTCTCGATAAATAGGAACTGTCAGCGCTCTTTCAACGAGAGCACTAATCCATTTATCAATAACGATGAGCGCTCTCTTATTGCCACTGCGCATCTCTTTCTTTATAATATGCAGGTGAATTGCAAGGACTGTTCAAAACACATGCACAGAGATGATCAAACCGAAGTACCCACAAATTAGGTTGTAAACGAACCGCAGAGCGAAAACGTACTCACGTGTTTCACATAACTCAATAGCAACACACGAGAAGGATACCTAGCACAGCCAACGGGTGAACGCAGTGGATGGTGTTGTCGTTTGCCGCATGGTTGACAATTATCCCCGAGTGGTTTCCAAGCAACAAGCACTAAAAACAATATACGCTAAATGGTATTGGACATCACATAATTCGAACCTGCAGTGCGGTCACTTGCTTTCGATTTTTCATTCAATCAAGGAGCCCACGCCAGCCTATGCCTGACGACTCGGGCTGCTTTGTGGACAGGATCTCAAGTTTTTATACATCTTATACTTGCCTGGACTGCGCCGTACTTGTGTCCTCACCAGATAGGCGGCGAGGGCACAGCAACGTATGAAGGTCTTCTCTTTTGTAGCAACTCACTCACGCGCGCGCACACACACCGCTGACTTCCACCGCGGCGTGAACTAGGCCTAACGCTTCACCTCTCCGTCGCTTGCTGTCAGTAAATGAGCGGCGAAAGATCCTGTCAGTTGAGCCCTAAACAAGCATTCGACACTCATCCATCGAGGACAACAAGCAAAGCTTGGCGCACAAAGCTTCCAGTAATAAAAAAAAAAAAAGCTGAATAGAGCATACGCGCACGACATGACACACATGTCACCGCCGAAAAATGCTGGCAGGTAGGACGTCGTTCCCTTTCCGGGGCTCGATTTTCCCCGATCATCCTTCTTTCACCACTGAATGACAGTCCAGGCCTTCTCTGTTTAGGGGGGCAATGGTCAGAATCTGTGCTTTTCAATGACCCGACTTTAATTGTTTTCTGGGGATTGTACAGACCCGAGCTCCCCGTAAATTTCACCGAACTCCAAATTAAATGTGCCTATACTATATCCGCATTGAGGCGAACGGGTGTTCCTGCAGCGCCCGTTGCTCCGGACCGGCAATCGCTGGTGCAGTCCAACGTGAGCTCGGCCGTGGTACTGCTGGGCGCGTGGCACAGCGGCGGCTGCCCCATTCACCAGTTCACGGTCAAGTACCGGCGCCGCCAGGACGCCGACTGGACGACGGTGCAGGCAATGCGGCCCAGGGACGCACGCCTCGAGATCCCGGGACTCACGCCGGCCACCTGGTACACGCTCCAGATGACGGCGCACAACAGCGCGGGCGTCACCGAAGCCGAGTACGCGTTCGCCACGCTCTCCAAGCACGGAGGTATGCGCACTCTCCTTTCCTTTCCCTCGCTTCTTGTTTGGCGCTTATGCAGTGCCCAGTGCGGCTTCAGGAAGCCTAGCTGTGCAATCTAATTTAAAATTTATATTAAGAGGACTTGTAGGGCTAGTTGGTTACAGTACATGCTTGACATATTACATGCGAGAAAAACGACGGGACGAAGCGCGGAACGAAGTGTCCCGTCGTCTTCTCTGCTTGTCTTGAGTTTTTCGCGCCTTTAAATGTTAAAATATAACACCGGGAAATGTTTTATACATCAATACGTCATTTAGGCATTTATCTTGCACAACCAGCTGTATTTGATTGGTGGCGGCGATATTATTATAGTTGGAATTCGCATTGATGTATTTATTATGTGTAACAGGACAATCAAAAGACATCTAGAGATAACCTCTCTAGTCGCTTTGATGATTTACTTGCTGGTTTATGGGGTTTAACGTCTAAAACCGAATCAGGCTATGACAGACGCCGTAATGAATGGTCTCCGAAAATTTCGGCCACCTAGGGTTCCTTAACGTGCACTGACATCGCACAGCACACAGACGCCCAGCTTTTCGACTCCACCGAGAAGCGGCCGCCGAGGCCAGGATTCGATCCAGCATCCTTGGGCAAAGTAGTCGAGCGCCTTAACCACTGCGCCATTCCGGCGGTGTCTAGACGCTTTGAGTTGCTGCGTAGGTCACTCAACCGTGAGCTAAGGCAACTTCAGTACTCAAGCCCCATCCTAACTAATACAGGACTTGGACTCTGCAATGACGCGGAACCAGCACTGCGGGCAACGAAATCCTTTTGAAGAGTGCTCAAGAACTTCAGTAGTGCTAGAAACCGGGCTTTTAAGTACTGCAAAGGAAGCACGGACGCGCTTTGTGGTCACAGCTGAACAAGGGCAACGAAAGGCAGAAAACGGAACGTACAGCAGCAGTCGACTGGGAGATAATTTGATAGAGTTTCATAGATCATCATAGATGACAAATGAAAAAAAAAAAAACAATTCGAGCATCAAGTGGCCAGAGGTTATAAACATCGCAAAAGAGTGTCTTGTTAAACGATATACACCACGCCCAACGTAGCGGTTACTTTTGGCAAATGCTATATTTCAAGCAGGATTAAACGTCCGATTAAGGCGCTTGACTGCGATGAAACATACTCGTTTCGCCTAATCATACTCCTTCATTTTGAAAAGCTAAAAAAAGCTCGCATTACATGAACGTCCTTGTATGGTGTAATATTGGTACATGCCACCTTTTGCTCTTTTCTACGTGCTCTCGTACGTCTAAGAAAATCAGAACTTCTCTGCGCGGAAGTAGGGAATGATCAGAAAACGTAATTCGTGTACCAGCAGACGCAGCAGGAGTTGGATTCGGGACATAAGATCGTTACGCTTGACAGTGTCATGACTCATAAGAAACGATTCTACAGAGCATACCGGCCCGCGACTTTTCTCGAGCAATGCCTGTAGCATGTAGTACGTCTAGGCACAGTGCCAACACCACGCCCATCTATTGCAGCTGCAGACCAGGTGACACCGCGGACTGAAGTGCATCGCGAGACCTCGTCGGTGGTGTCGGACGCGACAGTGGTGGTGCCGGTCGTTGTGTCCCTAGTCATTGTGGTCGTTCTCCTGGTCGTCGTGTGCATGGTCGTCCGCAGAAAGCATTCCTCCGGCAGTTCCCAGAGTGGTACGTACGCCAACGGTAAGCCTAAACGCTTCCGCCGCCGGGCCGCTGCTCGAGCTGTGTGCATGATTTTTGTTGCGTGTGATTTCGTTCTGACCGCCTACACTCTGAATTCATCAGGCTGCAATAAGGGTCATACTGATAGCAATTAAACCGAGCTTGCTGGGACATCTTTCAATTGTGGGCCGCAACTATTAGATATTATAAGACATTGTTATGCACATATTGATAGGAATGGTCTATAAGCTTGCAATGCGTGGCAAAAAGATTTCAATCTTTCTTCTGCGTGCACACATAGTAATTAAAACTGCCACAGAAAACAAATAGGTGGCGCTTCTGAAAAATTGATAAGTAACTGTGGAATATTGTAAGACATTTTTTTATGAACCTGCTGATATAGGGAATGTAAGCTTCTGATACTTAAGAAAATTTTGCTTCCTTCGCCCGCGGCGAGTAATTAAAACTGTCATAGAAAGCTAATGGGGTGCGTTCTCGAAAATAAATAGCAAAATACAGCAAACCTGCCAAAGGAAAATCTGCGGTTATATATGGGTTGTGATGGTGCAGTTATCTGGGGATAAATATATGCTCAAAACCTTCCCCCCACCCACACACATATACCCAGAATTTGTGCAAACTTCTGGGTATGAAGACATGGCTGGCCATATAAACAGTCAGAGCATCGTATCAGTCGCAAAATTAAGAACATGGCGAAGACAAATCACAGTCTCCAACCTCTCTGTCTTTCCTTCTCCGTCTCTCTCCGCTCTCCACTGTTTACACTACTTTTCCAGACCAGAGCCGCATTGCGTAGAAAAATCACTGTGCCTATATACTTATCACTCTGTGTGACACAATCTTCAATTTCACGGGAGACATTCAGGGAACAGCAACAAGAAAGCAAAAAAGAGATGGGGAGGGGAAAGGGGTGAGAGAGCACGTTCACGCATGTTCAATACAAGAACATCGTTTCACTGCTGAAAAATGTGTCCTTAAATTTGAAACGTGTTTTTTCCCACCATGCCAATTCAAAGTCAGTACGTTGTCGATGACGTAAAGTTTTGTAGAACTCCCTCGTTTTGCGCGTTGAGATGTTTTCTTTTTCCCTCAACGATAAATGGGCAGACGTAGTGGCTGAAAAGTCATCCGAATAATCGGCTACGTAATTCGACGTTTTGTGCTCTATTCGCTGTAGAAAAAATCTCGTTACGCGTCTCCATCGTGCTTGTCGAAATTACCAGCAGCTAACAGCGCCTGCCCATTATTTCTCGCTTTGTGTCACTTAAAATCCGCTTACTGTGAATGCGGCCACTTCGGCGTTAAAAATAGTGGCCAACCATCAGTCTAGTTCAACGACAACTTGTCCGCACAAAGCCGCATGCGCAGAACCTCGCACCCAAGCACACCGCCCTCTCGATTCTCCGCGCAGGTTCCTCGCTTTACGGCACCCGAAAGAATGGCATGCAAGAGGCCATGCAGATGAGCGACCTGGAGGGCAAGGTGGGCAAGGAGTGCTCCAGCAGTGCCTTCTTCCCGGCGCCTTACGCCACCACGCAGCTCGGAACCAGGGGCCCCGAGAAGAGGACCGACCACATGGTACAAGCACACCCTCAGTTTCTTTCCTCAGTTTTTGATGGTGCGCCTTCCCGCGATTATTGGTTTTTCGTAAATTGCAACTAGACAGCTCTTAAATAATAAGGCAGCATTTTTAACTTGTTCCTGTCTTTCATGTGATGTTCCCCGCAGGATGAGCCCCTCTATGCCACCGTGAAGCGAACGCCACGGCCGCCCCGGTCTGACGGTCACATATACCAATGTCCAGGTGAGGTGGCCACTGTGTAAGCTTTCAATTGTTGTGCGCTCTCGTTAATCCAGTCTTGCTTGAATAGAAATGAAGCTTTAGTTCCGTCAAAGCAAAGCGCTATAAAGAGATTTACCTCAATTCGAACTCCGGCTAAATCTACACGATATTTTATGCCCTCTTGGAGTTTATATCGTATACTCAATTTTTAACATAAAAAAGCCAGGGGTGTGAGTGCTTACGGAGGGTTAGTTATTGTTAAAGCCCTTCTCCATTTTTGTCTTTCTTCTTGCAGCGCTAGCAAGGAACGGAAGGCCAGCAGCTCGGGTCACCTGAAACAGGTCTAGTCTTTCATAACGCGTGGGAAACAAATTATCCGGCGAAAGCTATGCCGAGCTCTACGTAGCGAACCTGACGCACGAATGACGTCGGCGGTGTGTGAGCATATGTGTATCTCTGTGCGCGTGTGTGTGGAATCCACGCTAGACCACGGCGACAGAGAAGAAACGAAGAGAAAACGTGACGTGATAAGCAAGACCGACTCAACGAACCAGCAGCGGGTTGGAGCAGCCGCTAGCATACTATAGGGACCTACGCTTCAATCATCTACAGGCGGCGCAGGCTGGCTACGAGCCTTTCAAAGTATGCTGGTGCGGTTTGTACATAAGGACACTCTACTGCACACGCCACCAACGAGAACGACGGAAGCGCCTTCAATCGCGCCACCCTGTACAAAACCAAGACTAATGTGAATAACTCGTGTATGCATGTGTGCGTGTGTGTGTGTGCGCGCGACGGTGTGACAGTACCAGACTGAGCGACAAAGTGCGAAGTTTTAGACAGACGGCGACGATGATGTCGCATAACTGTTTTCTGTTTCCATGTTTTCTTTTCCTTTATCGCTTTTTTTTTTTTTTTTCAGGGGACCTCGTGAGCTTGATGCATTTTACCTCTGAGCACATACAATACTGTGACGATTTTACGCGCCATCCCATCACTTGTCATGGATATCTTCTTGCAGGAGTACGTTATCGAAGCCACGTTGTAGAATGATCAGAGCAAGCGATATCGTGGATCTCCGCAGCCCTGCCAGCGTTACCACAGACAGAAGAAAATAATCTGTGATGAGCCACGAAGTTGAATTATTAGACAAATCAGCGCAAATTAATGCATCACTGAAACAAGGACTGGAGGTACATGAAACAAACGAAAAACACTACAAGTGAAGGACAATACGCGCAGTTTTCTTGTCCTTGCAGACAGTGTGAATGGAAGGCTAACAAGGAGTCACAAATTAGCGCAATATTCATGAAAACCTCATCTTGCGCAAGTACATCAGTCACCAAGTGCTTTGCACAAGATTTGAATCTAATTACATCTGCCTACTACCAGCCTTTCATACACCGTACGTTAGGCGACGCATAGACATCAGCTGCACGGATGAAAGGGCTGTGATGAAGTCCTCTACTCTAACGTAAGCGTTTCTAAACACACTTTCATTGAGTATCTTGAATTACTACGCCACCGTGCAGGGTAACATTGACGTAAGGAATTTTCTGGGCAAATTTTGTAATGGAATTCTCAGTCAGGAACTAACAGGCCGAAAAGGCTAACATAATTGGTTATATGGGCCACTCCAACGTCGATATACCTGACCTCTTTAAATCCTTCATGTTGTTCGAATCATTTTGCAAAACTACTTCAATTTTCGGGGATGATGACTGGCTGCCTGGGGAAAAAAAAGAGAGCTTGCAGAGCAAACAAAGGCAGCCTGGGACCACGAGATCATTTAATTACCTTGAAAATTTCTCCCCATGTGCCACAAAAATTCACTGATAGGCAGAGTAGAGAAACTGTCTCAGTTTAGAAGAAATTATACGATCGACGCCTCGACTGTCCGAAGGAATGTACCTGATCTCTGAATATGTGCATTGGTCGATACTGACAAAGAGATTGACACTTTCCAAAAAGGCGTCGCTTTAAAGCGCACAGTGCCCTTTCCTCACGCATTCTCGATATAGATCTTCAGCGTAATCGTGCCGTACATTCGATCTGGTGACGCGCCACTTTCAAAAACATAACTGGCAGTTCAAGCGGCCCTGTTGAGAAGTGGGCTCTGAGCTGTAAAATCCCGACGAAACAGCCCCGATCGACTAGATTCATTCATCGAATTCCGGCAGAGGAAGGAGCACGTGGGCCAGAGATGCGTAAGTGCTTTTAACTGACTCACCGACAACTGCAGGGTATACATTGTGCTAATGTCTGTGACCAGCTTTAGACATATTCTTTCAAGCTATTCCGTAGACGTCAAATACTACTCAACTACTGGGTGCAAGCAACATGACGCCAGTTGTGTTCAACATTGCTACGTGACTGTTGTGGATGAATAAAGAAGCATTATCTGAGCTAAAGCGCAATCTGCGTGGCAAGATTTACTCGACACCTGAATGGCGTCTTTAATCGGCTTCTACGGCCATCCGCCGGAGACGCGGCACACATGTTCCTGGCAAGCCTGCCTGTATGCATTATGTGCAACACTGCTTTATTAAATATTATGTGAGGAACGCCTGAGAAAATTGAATAGTAACAGGCAGGCTGCTAAAGTTTTTAAATATATATTCCAAAATAAAAACGTTCACTCACAATGGAGTAAAACAACTATAAGAAAATAGTCAGTAAGCTTGTATGCTGGACACAAGGACGGAGGAATAGAGCGTTAACCAACAGTTAAAAACACAGGAGGTAAAAATGGGATGCATTCAATGGGAAAGAAGCAAAGGGTAGAACTACATCGAAATTGGAAAAAGCAGTTGAAGAAGACTTTTTTTTTTTTTTTTTGACAACTCAAGCAGCAAAGAAGCGGTGCCCTATACTTTATGAAGCTAGATGTGGGTGTCTCAAAACGTGCCGCTACCAAACGAAATTTAGCCAAGAAGCTGAAACATGTGCAGTGTACGGCAAATGCGTAGAAACAATTGAACATATTACATTCGAATGTGGTGCATGGTATGCATCCAAGCGTTGACGCATACCCAATAACTCTCCCTGAGTTCTATGGTTAAGAGGTACCAGTAGTCGAGTGAATGAATTTGCGGTAAAAGTTAGCAGAAAGCGAGAGGAAGAGACGGTTGATAACCAAAAAGGTTATATAAGGTTAGAAGTGCATAAATAACAACTTAGTGACTGAAGTTAAGGAATAGTTGACCGAATTATAACAACATTCGATATATACGAAAAGAAAAGCCGAGCATGGTCGCAACTGCCACCATCCCAGTTCAGAAGAGATGCTCTAATATTCATTCATCCATTAGCGGTGCAGTTGATGGGTAGCGCTTCTGTGCTCGCGTCACTGCGCGTAGCAAGGTGCCTTGATCACAGAATAATATGGCACACTCCCACAGGCCCCTTCGGCCTACTTTTGATCTAAGCCCGCCTATCGTAGGTGACAAAGCGCATCAGCGAAGTGAATCAGTATCTAGCAAACTTAGTGACAGTAAAGCCGCTCCATAACGTTTTCTGCAGACTAGCGAACAATAGAGGGCATTCACAGATAACCACTTAGGCTGTCAAGTCTCAGAGGCCAAGTATATGAAACTCCATCTGGCGGGTCGGTCGCTAAAATGCCAGTGTCCCCTCTTGGTGGTTAGGCTACTCTACCTCAGTGGGCCAGCTTCTTAAAGGGACATGTGCTCGGTGAACCTGATATGCTACTTCTAGAAGTGCTCGAGAGCGGACTCGATGCCAGATGGTAGTTTAGTGAAGGAAAACCCCCCGAATGGTGAGATGAAAGTGATAAGCTTCTTGCTGTCTCTACTGAGCGGTATCTGCCAGAACCCCGATTTCTCAAAAAGCTTCGAAAACAGCTTATATATCCCATTAAGCCTGAGTGTATGTGCTCGACTGTGGGAATTGGACGCTTCTCTCAGGATGTGACAGTTGAGTTCAGTGAAGTGCGCGCAGAGAATTCTAACATCGCCGGCTAGTTTTGGGACTAACATAATAGGTGCACACCATTCAGCCAGCTCGCCAACAGCTGATATGAAGCCAATGTTTTCCGTTCGTTGAAGGTCAAGCCTTGGTTTCTCTTGAAGCTGAATTGGTATTCTGGATGTTCAGAGCAAATGACTTTGCTTCTTCTCTCGAGCGTATCTGGCGCTCTCTATACTTTGCAGAGTTCCTGAAGCAACGAAGGAAATTCGTCTCTTGGACTCACCTTCTTTGCGATGGCGCTGACGAAGAGTGTCTGCAAACTTGCCGAGTAAGGAAGTATGAATATTCTGCGTTCACTATGGGCGAGCTGAACACGGGCTAACACTTTGGCTGCGAGAAGCCTTCCATCAGGACCGTAAAGCTGACGAGGAGCATATGACAGCGGAGGCTGATGTTGGCGCCTGCTGAAAGCCGTGGGCGGGAGGTCGATTTGTCAGCGCCTGTGTCGATCTTGAATTTGACAGGTTGGCTTTGCACCAAGACAGTCGTCTCCCATGCCGGCGTACCTAAGAAGTAGACAGTTCCAAGGGAAGCACGTTCGCTGTTACGCCCTGACCCGTTTGTCAGCCCTTGCATACCTGTGACCCCGCTTGGCATAGTGAATGCGGGTGTCGCGCTTTTCCAAGCCAACGACAGGGTTTCAGGACGTTGCCAGCTGGACGCGGATGTGGCTTGGAGTCAAAGTGCGATCGGCCGACGAGTGAGAAACAAAACAGTACAAGCTGAGGCAAGACCGAACGCGCTTATTGATTGCGGCTCGTTATTTACTGTTCTTGACCCCGTGACGTCAGGGAGACGCACGTTACACAAGATCACATGGCACACAGCGACACGCGCCATAGCGAGAAAAACATTTATTCGCAATTCTTTCCTTCCTTATGGAGTGAATCTGTCGGCGGAATGGCGTTTCCACGTGGACCGGAATATAGGGAGACCGCGGTCGGGCTTCTGTGACCAGGTACATAGTAGTGGTCATGGTGCCAGCAGGGTGGCCCTGTGTTGTACTAATCAGCAGACTCACTTTGGATGGACGACTGTAACAGTTGGATGGCTGGACGTCCCGCCCTTCGCAATGGAGACTGTGTTTGGTCACTCCGAGATGCCTTACTAGTGAACGCGTATTTGCCCGCTCTGTTTAGTCTGGAGGTGACATCACTCCACTAGCTTTGTGCACCCTCGGTGGTTGATGATCGATGTGGCGATGCTGCCCACCACCGAGGCCTTCAGCCGCCATCAGCCTTGAGTCCGGATGTGCTCGAATTGCGCCGGGCCTCCTGCTGCCGTTGTTAGATGGGAAGGGGGCTTGACACCTTAAAGTGCCGTGCCCCAAAGTCTCACATAACTCATCAGCCCATCATAATCCATTCAACGAGGAGGTTATGTGACATTTGTGTCACTGGGTGTCGGCGCTGAGGGCGTTGCTTAGAGCGCGGGTTTCAGGACGCGCGTCTTTCGGCGGCATGTACCAAACATGTGTTGTGCCACAGCGTCAAGGGTAATCGCGTGTTCTGAATTCTAATAGCTTATCAGGATATTAGTAATGACCGGTTGAAAATATTGCAACCAGATGCCTACCTCTAACAGTTAAAAAGTCAGTTACCAAAAGTTATATAGTTATATTAGTTGTTAGCGTCATTTTCTTCTCTCCTGATATCCGCTTGCGGACTTCCTTGCATCACATGGTATACGGTCAGCCTCTTCATCTCGCAGAGACCATTTTTTATCATTCTTGTATCTTCTAATTCTCCGCAGGAAAACCTGTGATACGTGGTGACAGGAACGATTTGTCGATACCATTTCCACCTTCCTATGCACGGCGGGAATTTTGGCTTTTTGTTTTAATTCCTTTATCACTCCAACAATCTCGCAGCCAGCATTCAATGGATGCCGACAATTACTTCAACTATCATTCTACGCTTTCATGAAACCAGACTAAAGTCCTCACGTGCTAACGCTGGCGACGCGGCGACGTCAATAAAACGCGTCCAGGTTGCTCTGGAAAAAGTAATTCTTCAAAGGAACAGCGGCAATTTCTGATGCTACAATCGCAAGCCGAAAGCGCTCATAAATACTACCAGCCTTCAGAAAAGTACGGCTTCACAACGCAGAACACGATCTCAATAGACGTCTTCCGCACAAGTGGTGTCATGTTTGTCTCGCGCTAGGTGCATGTTCCCATCAGGACTGTTAGTGATGGGAGACAGCCGTGGCACACCCAAAACACGAAGCTCTTAGACGAAATCCTCAAAACTGTATAGGTTTTTTTTTTTTTTTTTTTTTTTTTCTGCAAGCCAATGGTGTGAACCTGGATGCTTGCTGCTCCTACAGTACAGTGATAATTTGATGTGTGTGTCTGACTGCGACGAGTTCCCTTGTTCCCCCCACCCCATCAATTTTACTTTGTAATTCAAGTTAGTCTTTTGTAGCACACCGTGCGAAGGAAGAAAAAGGTGATGGTCAGTGCCTGCATCTTCAGATCCTGGAGCACGAGGTCTAGGAATGAAGCACCCCACAATGCCTTGCAAATCAATCAAATCAGCGGTATGCAGCCTACGACGCAATAGGTCTGCCGGCAATTTCTCAATTCGCAAAGAATGTCTTTTTTTTATTTGTTTTTATTTTTTGGTTTTTTGTTTTTGGCCCGCCATACGAATATGCCTCCGGTTGAAAAAAGTGCCCGAATCTCGTCCTTGCGACTCTAGTATGCAGCAAAGCTGCTAATCTCGGTGCGGAGACTGCGAGAGTTCTTGTACCTTGGCCGAGTAGCTACTTTCAGGCTGCTCTGTATATTGCATAACCACTTATACCCGGCGCTAGCGGATGGTACAGCAAAATGTCCCAGTTTTGCAACTAATCATGTACTGGCCTCTAGTAGTGAACTCAGTGTGCTTAGTCTGTCCCAATAGTGCGGTTCAATCCATACAGTGCAGCCTGGACGCCTTTTCGGTTGTCAATTCCATATTTTAGTATACAAATACCTACATGAGGAAGTCAATGTGCGCTCCAGAAAAAACTCATCACAGTTTAAATGAAGGTGCAGATAACCAACCATGCACAAAACATTTCCGGTGTCGACACATGCACGGCGTATCTAGTATTTAAGAGTTAACAGAAAACTACCTCCGACGCCTTCTACATACAGAGTTTAGTGTCTCACACACGTAACTGCAGCCATAGAAAAAAAAATGATATACAAAAGACCAACAGTATTTTGCTCCCAAAAGAAATTTTGTCTTCGCGTGTGCGGCCTGCTACTTTTTAAATAAACCGACGCAGAAATGCAAACAGGAAAACACACTTTATTTCAAACAAAAAAAGGCGCCACGTACCCTTGACTGTCGCTGCACATTAACACACACAAAAAAAAAAAAAAAAAAAAAGGTGCGACAAGTCTGCCCTGCTGCCGAAGACCTGGAAAAAAGCAGGTATAACCAAGACAATTAGTCAAACGAGAACTGAACCTCACGATCGAGTTATTCAGCTGATCGCATTGTGACAGCAGGATGCATAGCGAGCACTTGAGCTACATCAGCGAATTACCGGTGTGTATTTACATGTGGTTTCGTCTCGCCGAGAAAAGCTTCACAGCTTGAGGTTTGAGTTTCACTAGCTTTCATTTCAGTTTATCCTATACATTTTATACGGTCCACCCGCAATGGCTTTTGTCAAGGCATCTTAACTCGTGGTATAACAGTGCTTGCTTATACTTCCGCTTAACTTGCCCAGAGCACAATGAATGACCGTCTTGTTGTGTGACGTTACAAAGCCACGTGACATGGCAGAATCGTTAGGCGCTGTCAATTCAAGCTTTGAGAAGAAAGTACAAGATCGGAATCAAGCCTTCCACGACCCTGGGATCCTGGGTTTAAAAAAAAAAAATTACCATATTAGTTAAGCGGGGATTTATGTATGTGTGACATAATGTGCTATCCTGTGCGACTGTGCGTTAAGGGTTATGTGTGTGGGTGTATAGTAAGAGACATGAATAAAAGACTAGTCGAGTACCAAAGTGCATGCACGCAAATGAGTAATAAAAGAGTGAGCGGGTGTCTAACGCTGTCACGCTCTACGTTTACTGATACGTCGCGCCATCCCGCGAAAGGTGAGCTCGAGTGCCCTCCCAATAGTTTGACTGGCCGCTTGGTTTCCAATAGGGCTAATCGGTAGCTTTCATTGTCACTTAATATTGACACTTTTATAATTGCACCGAACAGGGAACGACGCCAGTATTGCGCACCAACGTTCTGTGTCGTCTACTGCTCGCTGCCCAGTTGTTTTCTTTTAAAGCGCAATAATGAATGACGATCAAGTGATTATTGTCTTGCTACCATGGTAGCACAGCTGACTATAATTGGGATCCGAACGAACTGCAAGGCTACACCGAGCACATAGTCTTATTTTCAGGAATTTCGGAAACATCGCCGAAACACCGTAAATGCCGGTGGTTGCATTATATTTCATGGCAAAAGATACAGAATCGCCAGTGGGCGCAATCGGTCAGTTCGCACCGTACCTCCTGTGCCTTCGTTCAACCATCCTCATGTCGAGTCGTTGGCTCTTATCACGCCCTGTAAGGATTGCTTCTTCTACAGCTGATCTGCCAATGAACCCATTGCATTCGACGGTAGACTGCCGAGTACCTGCACCCAAGATGGAATCCTGTCCGCGGCAAACCCTATAGGCAGAACCCCCTTCCCACATCTTCCCCAAATAGTCGAAAGTTATTCCAGGGCCGTGCACTACTACGCCTGACGTCCCATGCGTTAAAAAACCATGCCGCACCAAAACTTATAAGATGGCGTAAGGAATGTTAAGTGAACAGTGAATTTCGCTCACATGACAGCGGTCCTCCTCAGACGAAGTACATGGCTGTCTGGAGGGAGTCGAGCACCTTGACGGCTTCCACGTACTGGCTGGTGGACACCAAGTCCCCGCTGTCGCCGGACGAGTCGCTGCTCGAGCTGGACACGTCCACCTTGCTTATCACGTGGTTCTTGGGGCGGTACGCGGCCAGGTGAGCGCAGTCTACACGCGCCGGGAGGTTCAAGCTGCGTGAGCATTGGGCGTAGGTGTGGCTCAGCTTCTCCAGGTCGTCCGCCGTGAAGTTGGAATCGTCCCAGACGACACAGTAGTGCGAAGGCTTGCTCGTGCCCTGCGGCCCCACAAACAGCCGTGGTCAGGCGATAGGAAAAGCACGGTCAATCCGAGTCATATCATGTCTCATGTCAGGTCATGTCGCATCACAACGCCCAAGACTCATGCAATAGTACAAACTCCTAACGTAGCTGCCTCTGAAGTTAATTTCGAACCGTTGAGGCCCTTTTCAAACACATAACACTCAGCAGGGTAGCTTCGATGGCTGTTGTGCAACTAAGCACAAAGAAAATAAAAACGCGCGACATGCGACCTATGACGTCAGCAATATACAGTGGTGCTGCTGTCACGAGACAGGCCTATACTAGTTAAAGGCTTAGCTCACATTGGAATACAGGAAAACATATTTTTTCAATGCCGTTTTCTCACTTCACATTGCGCTTGTAATCTCACTCAGCGTAACATAACCATGAACATCCCAGAACATATTGTGAAAGTAATGATAAAGGCACAGCGTTTTCAGAAGATTTAGAAACGCATAGGGGTTACGAGTCGGGAGTGCACCCCATGAAAACACATGTAATGAAAAGAAGGTAATGATCCGCTTTCCAAGAGCACCAGCAAAGGTGGTGGGTAAATTAAAGCTAGCGTGTGCTCTAAGGAAAAATGCGACACAGTATATATAGCGAAAAAGGATACAGAAGGGGCAACTGATGCAGAGGAAGAAATATATTATGGCGCCCTACCTCCATGGATTTGCCCAGAAATTGGTAAAAAGCACGGCATTCAAATTATTCCTACGGCTCCCGACAAAGTTAAAAGTATGTGTGCGCGAGTAAATGGGAAAGGGAATAAATTAAGATGTAAAATAGCGCACCGAAATAGATGTTCAGAATGTAATCAAGGGATAGTATATCAGATTCCCCTGTTCTGTGACAAGAAATATAGATTGGCCAGACGCGATGTATCAACGACAGGATAAGAGAACACGGTACTGCAATATTAATGGGCAAGTCTGGAACCCAGCACACCCTGGTAACGCAGTTTGTTTTGAGAATGAATTAGGATAAGCTGACGATGGAGATTTCGGAAGCCTGGGCGATATCTGTGGGTGGTGAGGATTGTGTTAGCACGCCTTCGGCTCTCTTATTGAAGCAGAAAGAATGTTTACATCACTGGGAAGACAGTGAAGGATGAAGTGATGTGTACATAGAAACAGTTGAGAAAGAAGGTGTGCGAGTAAAAATCATCTGTCAGTGCACCATCGCCCTTGTCTACGTGTGTGTGCGTGCATGTGCGTATGCATGCTTGCATGTGCGTATGTGTGCGTGCATGTTCATATGTGTGCGTGCATGTGCGTATGTGTGCATGCATGTGCGTATGTCGTGTGTGTATGTGTGTGCGTGTTCATGTGCGTATGTGTACGTGTGTGCGTGTTCATGTGCGTGTGTATGTGTGTGTGCGCGCGCCCACGCACACACACACACATAATCACGCGCGCGCGTGTGTGAGTATGTGTGTGCGTGTGAGTGCGTGTGAGCGTGTGAGCGTGTGAATGTGTGCGTGTGCCTTCTGTGCCTTGTTCTATGTTATTGTTCCGATAATTTTATAGTGAACCGCGACATATCCTTGAAAGACTCATAAGCTCAATCATACTCTAAATCGCGCAAGCCTCCCGCGTATTCAGACATACTGCCACGCAAGCTACCTTATCTCTTGAATATACTTCCGCTAAGATGTTACTAACGTTTTCGTTGACGGCAGTCTTCAAGTCACCGACAAAGTAATCGCGCTCAGCAGCAGTCGGCGACCCAAACCCATCTGGAAAGGTTGCGTTCATGGACGTCATCGCCCCTCGAATCGAGCATTATCTGCGCCGCGGTCTGTTACAGTGCGCAGCACTCTTGTTTCCTTGCCATGAGTTTGCAGGTTCTTTTAATGCAGTTCTGACATTGCTATATAATTTCAACGAAAACATTACTGAGGGAATTTAATGCACGCGAAAGCGTGTCAGGCACGAGAAGCTTGCGCAATTCGGGTAAACATTCGGTGGAAAGGGAGACGATTTCGAGGTACGTCTGGCTTCACAAATATTTATAGCCGCGTTTTTGAAAACAGGGTTCGGAATTGTGGTAGACGTAGCCGGTATAACAAGCAAAACTGTTTATTTACACATCAGGTAATGGCGCCCGTTTTCGCTCTACTTGGCGCGGTCGCCCATGCCGGGGTCTGCCGGCGGTCCGCCTGGTTAGCTTGCCGCTTGGGGCGCTGTAATCAGTGGCGCCCACAACACTCCCCTTTCTTGAAAGGTTTGATCTCACAGGTCCAGGCGTTCTGGTCGCTTACAAACACGTCCACTTCTTGTGGTGCTCGTGTCCTGCAACGGTTGCAGGTGTCTTGCTGTACGTCTTGCTTGTCCTCTGTCGGTTTGTACAACGTAGGACCTTGGTTCTGATGTTGGCTGTGTTACCACGCCGTGTGATGCAGCTCCAGCGAGGATGCGCACCGCTGTGCCTGGTGGTAAGCGCGCTCGGTTCCGTACCTTGTGCCGGGTGTCGTATGATCGTTTTGCACGAGCTCTGTAGGCTTCATTATTTCGTCTGAATTCGCTGTTCGCGGCTGAATCGCGCTGAATTCGCGTCTAGCAGCTTCGAAGTGGTTGGTACTGTGGTGTTCAGACGACGACCCATTAAGAGTTCTCCTGGTGAAAACCCTTCCACGCTGGGTGTGGCCCTGTAGGCAAGCAGAGCTTCGTGTATGTTGGAAGACTTCCTCAAAAGCTGCTTTGCTGTCTACACAGCCCTCTCAGCCATACCGTTGCTCTGCGGGTAGTAAGGGCTTGAGGTTGTGTGTGAGGCTCCCCAGTGATGCACTAGTTCTTTGAACTCTGTGGAAGTGAACTGCGGCCCGTTGTCTGTGCGTATTGTCCATAGAGCACCGTACCGTGCAAACATTGGCTCCAAGACTAGGGCTATGTTTTTTTGTAGCTGTCCTCGGCAGCTGTTCTAGCTCGAAAAATCGGGAGTAGTAGTCTACTACTACAACATACTCTTTCCCCTCCAGCGTGAAGAGATCCATGCCGACTGTGTCCCAAGGGTGTGCTGGCAATGGGGTTAGAAGCAGGGGTTCTGTTTCTGGTTTTCTGTGCTCACTGCAAGTTGGACACTTTTCCATGTAGTCTTCAATATGCTTGCCTATGCCTGGCCACCATATGCATTCTCTTGCCCTCGCTTGGCACCTCGTTGTGCACAAGCGGCCTGCATAGAGTTTTTCCAGAACCTCTACTCTGATGTCTGGCGGGATGATTATTCTGTCGCCTTTGAATAGCAGACCATCAACGAGCGAAATCTCACTAGCCACCTCGACGTACCTTTTCAGGTCAGGTGACAACCCATGCACAGTTGGTCATGATGTAGTGCAGAAGGTAGCCACCCTGGAAAGTGTTTCGTCTGACTGGATGCTTGCCCTGATTCTGTCCAGCATTTGGTTTGAAGCAGGGAGCTGTTCAAGTGCTAATCCTTCAAACTCGCGCACTGCACTCTCGAGAGTTCTTTCTTTATCTACTGGTTTCCCATATGGCTTCCGGGACAGAAGGTCAGCTGTGTACAGCTTTTTGCCGGGATTGTGGGACATGGTGTAGTCGTACTCCAAAAGGCGCATCCTGAAACGTTGAAGGCGAGGACTCAGTTCGTCAAGTCGTTTAATCATCAGCAGCGGTATTAACGGCTTGTGGTCCGTTTCCACGTGAAAGGTTGATCCCAGCAGGTATTTGCGGAAATGTTCGCAAGCCCATGTGATTGCCAGTGCCTCCTTTTCGATTTGGGCATATCTTTGTTCTGTATGCGTAATGGAGCGTGATGCATATATGCCACAGGTAGGAGCTTTTCGTGCGACTGCTGTAGAAGTAGAGCCCCAAGGCCGTATGAGGAAGCATCCACAGACACTGTGTGAGGCGACTGAGCATCATAGTGAGTGAGAATCGGCGTCCTGCTTAAAGCTTGCTTGAGCTTGTCAAAACTCTGCTGCTGAGCTGGGCCCCAGTGCTTCGTGAAGTCTGCTAGCTCTGGAAGAAATTTCGCTAGGTGCTTTGCAGAGCCCAACAAAGACCTGACTTCTGACACATCACATGGTGGGTCGAGCTGGACTATGGCCCTGACCTTTTCCGGGTCGGCGCTGACTCCTGTTGAGTTTACGACGTGTCCTAAGAATGTTACTTCTGTTTGTCGAAAGGAGCACTTGTCGATGTTGAGGGTAACACCTGCATCTTCCAGTTTCCTCAGCACCAGCAGTAGGTTGGTGTCGTGTTCCTCAGTTGTCTTCTCTGAGACAATGATGTCATCTTGTAGACAACTCACACCATCTAGTCCTTCGAGCACACGGAGCATTTCTCGTTGGTAGAACTCTGGCGCTGTGGGGATTCCGAAGGGAAGCCTCAGGAACTGGAACCTGCCAACTGGTGTGATGAAGGTTGTGTATTCGCGAAAGTCCTTGGACAGTGGCACCTGCCAGTACCCTGCTCGTGCATCTAGGCGGCTGAAAACTGTTGCTCCTGCTAATTTTGCAAAACACTCGTCCACAGTAGGCATGAGCACACGTTCGCGTATCGTTTGTTGGTTGAGTTGACCCTAGTCCACGCAGATGCGCAGCTCATTGTTCTTTTTTCGTGCGACAACCATTGGAAAACACCACTCGGTTGCTCGCTCGATCTTCTGGGTGACTCCCAAGTCTTCCATCCTTTCTAGTTCTTTCTTCACAAGTGGAAGCAGTGGAAGAGGCATGCGCCTAGGATAACGGACTGCGTATGGCTCAGCATCCTTTTTGACTTTGATGCGGTACTAAGTCTTCATGACTCCAAGCCCAGACGTTAGCTTTGGGTATGACGCCAAGAATGTTGGGGACATCAGTTGATTGTGCGAGGGTTTCGTCTAGCTCAAGAGGGCGCTGTAGAATCCCAAGTGATTCTATAGCTGGTCGACTGAGCAGCGGTTCTTTTAATCCTTTGATGATGAAGACTGCTTCTTGGACTTCAGTGTTGCGCCAGGTGACTGTTGCATCGATGTAGCCAACAGTGGCTATCGCTGTCTGGCCTGGGCCTATCAACAGCTGTTGCGTTGACTTGATGGGTCCGATGACGGTTCTGTCGTACTGATCGTGTGCGATTGCAGTCACACCCACGCCGGTGTCGACCTTGAAGGTAAAAGGCAAGTTGTTCACGGTAGCAGTAATCCTCCACGGCGTGTTCACTCCCACTTTGATTTCGCCTAGATATAGCTCTCCGAGATCTTTTGGTCGTTGTCGAATACTTGAGGTCTCGTCCTTTGGCTTAGACATGCAGACGCGGGCGTAGTGGCCTTCTTTCCCACACTGATTGCACGTCTTGTCTATCGCGGGACACTGTGTCTTTGTCACGCACACCACCACACCACTTGCAGCGTTCGTCTCCCGTATTGTGTGTACGCTGAGGGCGCGACTTGAAAGGCACCTTCGCTTCGTTCCGGCGAGTTTTGACGTTTGTCTGGCCGCGAACTTCTCCCATGTCGAGAGCTGGCTGTTCGATGGAGCGAATTTCCTTGTGTTGAAGTTTCACGCTCTCTGAATTGCGGGCAGCTGTGATTGCTTTTTCGAGAGTGAGTTCTGCGTCAAGCTGCAGGCTCTCGCAGAGTTTTACGTCTCGCAAGCCGACCACGAGCCTGTCCAGAATCAGTTCGTCTTTGAGAGTTCCGTAATCGCATCTTTCGGCCATCTTGAACAGTTCAGTCGCAAATGCGTCGACGTTTTCATGCTGCTCTTGTTTCCGAGAGTTAAATCGCACTCTCTCATAGATGACATTCTTCCGAGGTATACGTTTTTCAAAAGCACTCACCACGGCGGAGTATGATGCCATCTGTTCGTCTGTCAGTTTCAAAGCAGCGAGCACGTCCTCCGCTTCTTCGCCCATGGCGTAGAGTAATGTGTTCATTTGCGTCATCTCGTCCTGTCCTGTCAGACCGGAGATGAGTCGGTAGCGTTCCCACCTGCGATGCCATCGTGTCCAATCTTCGGGCTTGCGGAAATCGAGCCTTGTCGGCAGTTCCACGGCGAGCGGGTTGAACGTCATTCTCGGAGTGCCGCTGGCGCGCTCTTCGTTCGCGCCGCGAGTGTCTGGCATGACGCTGCGGCCGCTTACGTTGGGCTCGCTGTCCTTCTGGGTGTCACGCTGCGTTGGTTATCCCACCGCTGCCACCATGTGGTAGACGTAGCCGGTATAACAAGCAAAACTGTTTATTTACACATCAGGTAATGCGCACGTTTTCGCTCTACTTGGCGCGGTCGCCCATGCCGGGGTCTCGCCTGGTTAGCTTGCAGCTTGGGGCTCTGCCGTCAGTGGCGCCACCAAAAGGAATGACGTAGAATACTTTGTCAAACATTTCTTCAAAGCACTCGTCAGCATTTAACAATCGGCTACCTCCACTAGTGCTTCGAGGATACGGAAGTTCGGCTAAGGCGCATTTCTCTGCATGGGTCGCGCTCTCGACTCGTGCCCGTATATGTTGAGCAGTATTTTGAAAACACACTGCCGGTAAATAAATGTTCACAATCTCTCCTAGGGTGTTTATGGTTGTTCTACGGCAAATAAAATTGAACACCCCTGTGAAAACAAAAGCCGGCTTTGAAATCAATCGATTTCGTAAATTTCTTTGAGTGGTATTGCTATGACTATACCACCCAGTGTGTCGCGGCGTCTGCAATACCCTCTTTGTTTGTAAACACTATTTTTTGGCGCCAAAAACCAACAGGCACCCTGAGCACCGTTTTAAGGCATCCCGTGGTCAATGCATCCTTTCAGGGTTTGCAGCGTAGCGGCACGATGCTTGTCGAGAGGAGGGGACAAACACAGCGTTGAACTGTCAACATAAGTTTGTTGGCCTCGTGCCATTAGCTGCATCATCTGAAGCTACATCTGACCAACTAGCCCACCAGTTCATGTTGCACTGCATCGTGCTAGTCGACAGAATGCCACAAACCCACAGGTTCTGAGTTATCCCAGCTCGTTTTTCTATACGTTGGACAGCTCAGCGAACCGATTATATCCTTTCTCTATTATAGACCTTTTTATAAATTGTCGTTTCAGTAGAGCCATTGCCCGATACGGGCGACGTCTAGCGTCGAAACAGGTTATGCCGCCATTTTGGACTGTGCTTGTGAAAGCTGAATTTGAGCCGGACGGCCGCACATCTGTTTTGTGCCCTTCAATGCGCCGTATTCGTGCTACTTCTTCCTTCCATTTCACCTCTGTTGTGCCGCATGACCTAATACGGTATGCATATGCTCGCATGAACGACCAGTGTGACGTAATGGCCAACGTAAACCCAGCCAGCGGATCCGGCGCTTCGTCGGCATTGGTGCCAAACGCGTCGGGTTCGTCTAGGCCTGGCGTGCTAGTCAGCAGCAGGTATTTTTATTTATTTCTTCTGCGTACAGTGACTGTATTCGTGGATTAAATCTGACCTTTACGTTCCGCGGTTGAGGGTTACCCGATTTAGCGAAAGCAAACCCGTACGTAGTTATCGGCAATTAGGCGCCAGCGGCCAGCCTAAGCACGACGTGGTCGGTATACATGTGGTGGTTGTCCCACACAATGCAACGCATATGCGTGTGGCATGAGAAAGGCTCTGCTTGGGACCTAACTACAACGCGTGGCATTGAAAGTTTTGAGGAACGGGTTCGGTTACAGAGTGAGCAGAAATACTCTCTTTTGTCATTCCTGTGCAGATCCCTGCGTGCTGATAACTGTATAATCTGACATTGTTTGTGTTCGCCATTCCTTTACTGTAAGTCATTATTACCGGCATAGGTGCAGTTGTTTATTGCACGTTAGGAACTTCTTTCTTCGTGTGATTCATGTAACCAGCGAAAGAAGCAGTAACTCAAGGAGGACAAAGAAAGGCGCTTCTATACCGGTTCTCACGTTTTATTCGCTGATTCTTTTTGATAGTCTCTAAATATGTATGCGAAATAGCATTGCCAGTCCGTTATAGTCATTGTAGCCTTTACCACTTCACGTCCTTGTTGTTACATATATTTGTGCGCATACGGCTACGGTGGTTGCACACGCTTAGTGTTTACACAATGCGTAGGCAATGCTCCAATGCGAGGCATATAGCCATGGTGGCACTCGTGTCGAACACGTCCTAGCCGAACGTACGGCACTGCAAGAGTGGCGGCCAGCCGAACGCGTGGCAGCGCATGAGTAGGCAGAAACTGCACAAGTGCCGCTGAATCGGCTAAATACACGGAGCCGAAGCATTCGTGGTATACATATGTGACACCACAATCGCATTCTACTGTCCTAAAAACGCGAAAGAACTTTGTTGTTCGTAAGTTGGGAAGATATTGGACGTAGAACCCACATCGCAAGACCTTATTCGAAAATCGTCAAAAATTCACCATGTCGCCGATAACAATATTCGGTCGCCTCGGGCCGCTGAAATTCGCCAATTTGGCGAAAAGTATCCACCAGTGGCAACTCTGCTTCCCGTTTATCAGCCAGCATGTCGAATGGTCGGGCAAAGGTAGGTAGGTAGGGGTCTTTGGGTTATTCTCGGGAGGGGGGGGGGGGGGGGGGGGTATACCGGACACGGGTTATGCCGGCCTTAATTCGCGGCGGCACTCTTGGTGTCCGGGGGGAAGGGGAGATGGGATGTTGGGAGGGGAGGGGGGGGGGGGGGTCATCATCGTGGAGTCGCTCTCGTCGTCGTCCTCGTCATCGGCTCCGTCGCCAACGCTGTGGCTAGCAGGTCAGCAGGCCCGGTGGTAGGCTACAGTCGTGCAGCCAGGTCGGACTCCTCCAGGAAGGCCAGCAGGAGCCGGTGGGCTGCCAGGGGGCTCCTGGCCGGGAAGAGCAGATGGTCCTCGGTGGCAGCAGGAAGTCCAAGGGCCCGGTAGCCTGCCTCCATCTTGCGACGGTGGTGGGCGTGTGCTGGGCACACACAGAGGAGGTGCCCCAGAGCGAACGCGCATTTTTTATACTCAGTTTCCACCTCCTCTCCACATTTCGAAACATCTGGCGAGAGCGCAGCGCCTCCACTCAGCAGCGGCGCAGTGTAGCTGCGGCGCGGCGTGGCTGCCGACCGGGTTCACCCGACGGCTTGAAGAGGGGTCCATCTGCGGTCGTTCTTGTTGCTATGGCAACGACGCGCCATATGCTGCGCGGCGTGAGTACCGACCGTGTTTACCCGACGGCTCGAAAAGGGGCCCCATTTGTGGTGGCTCTAAAGGTCAAACGTGGCTACCGGCCGGGTTTACGCGACGGGCTGAAACCTCCGTGACACCTAGCCAACAATTTCCGCGATCCAATGGTCTGGCGGAAAAAGGCGTGCTGACGATCAA
Source organism: Amblyomma maculatum (assembly GCF_055883805.1). Classification (NCBI taxonomy): domain Eukaryota; kingdom Metazoa; phylum Arthropoda; class Arachnida; order Ixodida; family Ixodidae; genus Amblyomma; species Amblyomma maculatum. Next base: position 92,761,721 of record NC_139347.1, read on the forward strand.
AAGGATTCTTGTATTGCTTACGCAATCAAATATATCGTAACCTGCGCTTAGAAGAATAGAAACTAGATGGTGATGTTTAGTAAAGTTTATTGGCGCAAGGGCATCTGGGGCCAAAGAGCGCCAGACACTGACACTGGATTGTTACTATGTGAAATAACAAATGAGATGCTGTGCAAGAAAAAGAATTTAACCCACTGTAAATGGGTGGAAATATAATCGGAAAACTTATGACATAAAACAAGATCATCACCCGGTAAAGAAAGGTAACATGTTTTAAGGAAGTTGCACGGTTTGGCATGAGCAATAAGGCGGACAAATTCTCACCGTGCATGGCATAGAAACTACATCAAAGGGGACACTTCCACATCTTATCTTTTGAGGAGCCTTATAATTTCGCTATAAAGAGTACGGGAGACAGTGCTTTCAGCCCTGCAATTGATTTTTAGTAAATGTAAGGCGCAGTAAGCGTATCGCTTCACGGTGAACACTTGAAAAAAAAAATGTGTCTTGGGGTAAGGAATGGACTGAAAGAAAAACGTCGCAGTCCCAGGAGCACTCCACAATAATTCGGCCACCCGGAGCCCTCAACATGCACTGACATCGCGCAGCACACGAGTTCCTCTCGCTTTTCGCCTCCATCGAAAAGTGGGCGGGGTCGGACCCGGAAACTCCGACTCAGTAGCTGAACGCTCTCACCACAGAACCACCATGCCGCCCGTCGAAAATGTAGGAGGGAGGAGGCAGGACTACGATACTGACACGTCAGGTCCGCGGGCATCCGACGACGTCCGCGGGAACCGCTCGCCCCACGTATATGTTCCATTGCTGTCGTGAGCGCCTTCCCTGTAATGCCGCTGCATTTCGAAGACGCGGCAAATCACGAAGATTTCCAGGCAGCGAAGCTAAATACGCTAACGTAAACCTAACAAGAAAGAAAAAACAACGATGGAAATAAGGTTCCGATGAGGGCAAGTCCTAGAATGTAAAGAGCATGTCTCACCATGGCGTGAGAAGGTGTGGTCAGCGGCGCGGACTAGGCTTAATTAAAAATTACTGATCCAACAACGCATATGTGGTAAAAATGGGCCGTCCAGCAGGCCCGGGGTGCGCTCGAAAAGCACAAGCCTCACAAACCACCACAAACGGGCCAAATGAGGTAGTGCAGAGTAGGGCGTAACCCCGGGTCGACGCTGGCCAGCGTCACGACGCTTTTAATCCGTCGTTTGCCGGCTCCTTAATAAAGTTATACATACATACATACATACATACATACATGCATACATACATACATACATACATACATACATACATACATACATGCATGCATGCATGCATGCATGCATGCATGCATGCATGCATACATACATACATACATACATACATACATACATACATACATACATACATACATACATACATACATACATACATACATACATACATACATACAAGAGCAAGCGAAATGACCTCAAAACCGAAACTAAAAGCGGTCTATAAAGGTTTTATTCAATGAACAAAAAAAAAAGCAGCTAATTCACGATAAGGCAACGCAAACACGGGAGAATAAAATTTATCGTCCAGTGCGCGAGTAGAAACGAGTAATAGAGGAAAAAATGGAACTATTTTCCGATATCAAGCATTCCAATTATCCTTGAACAACACACATCGCTGCTCCAATACGTCACAATGGCGACATGGCAAATCGAACCTTAAATATGCGATTGCGCTGAAAAACTAAGTCGACGAATAAACGGAATTCGCCACCATAGCGCGAGCCGAAGTAACAGAGCCCCCCGTGAGGCCGCGAAAACAAATGTGCGCGCGATACGTATCAGTGTTGCGAAGGTTCAAGTCCGCCTAGGTAACAAAAAGCATCGAAAGGATGCTACTCCTTAAAGAAATGCCTTTAAATCACTGCTCCTTACTAATCTACACGTCTCCTCGTTTAGGCTAAGTGCGAATCGCAAGAAAAAGCATAAACCACGAGCACCTATCTGTTCCAAGGGTGGAACACTGCCATGTCAGAAGATCCTGAGAGAGTTCTATCAAACGTAGACGCTTTCGCACCACGAAACCTTCAAAAGAGCAATCCCACGGAAGTTTCCCTCAACGTTTGTTCTCGTTACGTTGGATAATTCTCGATCAACCCGCCCAAGCCAGCAGTCATATGTTGACTCGCCACCGCGCTAGGTCAAAACGCTGCAACCAAAGTACGTAAATTTAACCTCTCGACTAATTATTCTCACGGACGGACGGCTCCTATTTATGCGAAATAATGGACGAGTCGCGCTGTTGTAGTGCGAGGTGATTTGCGTTTCAAGGCGACGCCCGTGCATTTCGAACGCATCATGTTCCCTCGCGCTTCGGTGGGGCCCCGTGGTAAACCACCAGGGAAAACTGTAGGTGGGGCCTGGGCCGCGTCGTCTGCTAGAGCGCGGCGGCTCGACTGATCGCGCCGAACCGCGTCTGCTATGCGGTGAAGTTACCCTCAGTCTTGCTATCCGCACGCAAATCGCGAGTCGAGCAGAGTTAATCACTACGCCTATTTAATGCTTACTTTTTTTGTCTGGGGTCACTCTTGCTAGGAAACGGCACAATAATGCAAAAGACGGACAATATGTATGGTCGGTGCTTTTTGCGCATGAGTACTAACACGAGAAGCAGCAGCCACTGCTGCTCGGAGTCAGGTGCACTCATAACCTCGGTTCAACTCGTGATTTCTGTGCAGATAGCAAGAGCAAGGGAAACTTTACCGCATAGCAGGCGCGGTTCCGTTCGTTCAGCAGAGCCGCCACGCGCTCTAGCAGACGACGCGGCCCAGGCCCCACCTACAGCTACAGCTGTCAATGCGCAATACATTTCTTACTCAAATTCTAGACAACAAGGGGTTTCAAAAATTGATTGCCTACGGAATGACCAGCATACTTTGTCACACACGTCTCCAAAGCGCTGGCCAACGTTTAAAGACCGGCCACCACTTCTGGTGCTCTGCGAAACGAGAAAAATGTTGCGGTAAGTTGTGTTTGCATGCGTTTCTATGGGCCGCCCACCAAACTCGCACCCCCATACGTTTCGCGGCGATTTAAAAATACTTCACCTCGTTAATGAGAGTTCATACTTTTACGATCAGTTCTAAGATGTTCATGGTTGCTCTGTATCGAATAACTACATCATAGGTGCCTTGTGAAATTAGAAAACTGCTTTGAAATCTTTCAGTTCCATGTATTCATATGGGCGCTAAGCCTACTTTTCACCTCCAGTCGGCCCAGCCTTGAGACAGAAGCGCCAGCGCATCGTGCTTACTACCCCCCCTGCTTCAAAGGGGACGCTCCTCTATTCCATCCATGGTTGGTTTGTGGGGTTTAGCGTCCCAAAGCGACTCAGGCTATGAGAGACTCCGTAGTGGAGGGCTCCGGAAATTTCGACCACCTGGGGTTCTTTAGCGCGCACTGACATCGCACAGCACACGGGCGCCTTGCTTTTCGCCTCCACCGAAAAGCGACCACCGAGGCCGGGATTCGATTCCGCACCCTTGGCAACAGTAGTCGAGTGCCGTAACCACTGCGCCACCTCGGCGAAGTTATTCCATCCATCCATCCACCCACGCACCTGCCCACCTACCCACTCGTCCGTCCATCCATCTGCACAGAGCAACTTGTTAGTGGCGTTAAAAATGGAAGTGGTCACACCTGTACGTGCAGTATCAAGACAGATGCCAAAACATCCATTTTCTGTATTTTAAGACTTCTACAGCATGTGGGTAAAAGAACAGAGCTCACACTTACTTTTCGCGACGAAAAAGCCAAATCTAATGCTGTCGTCGTTTCGTTTTCCAATGCCGTGTCGGGAAACCGTAATTTTATTCCAGCAGTCGAATTTATGTATTGCTATAGCCTACAACACAGCAGTGTGCCCGGCTGTTTTTATGCGCCATTTGTAATCGAGAAAGAGGCCCAGAGCTCATTCGAGATGACGCGCACATTACTGCGGACGCAGTCGTCTGGTCCGGCCTTCCTGACAGGGACACCTTCGCTGCTGCGAGTGGCCTGCATGCCACGCTGAAGTTAAATGCGTAGGGTGCCTATAAAGCAGAGCCACTGATCCTTACTATCACTGCACCTCCGTTTGCATATGCTTAACTAAATGTGCAGATGAAAGAAAGTAGCATCACACAAACTACTTTTCTGAAACTGCCTAATATTTCAGTATTAGATAGGCGACATTAACTACTGTGTACCAACCATATCTGCATATGCCACGAGCAGACAAGCAGATGACAATGCATAGAGGAGCACACTTCACGCACTCTCGTGATTGGCTGAGGATGTCTCAGCCTTCCATTAACTGTTTTAATAACCTTAATCCAACACCATTAGGCAAAATGCAAAAGACTGCACACGTTAGGCGGTATCACAAGTGTAGGGGTGAAGAAGCCACAAGCTGCACGATTGGCCTTGCCGTATACCGTCGATGGAGTTGCCACCTAAATAAGCGCTGATTAACAGTGTGCATACAAACTCTCACTGCAATATTACAGAAGCTGGCGGGGAAGGGGCTTCCACTGAATTGTTTGAGTAAAGCAGTAGCTTAGCCATAAAATATTAAGGGCACAAGTGTTAACAAATTTGGAGATATTGCAATGCCCCAGTAGAATTATCGTGCAACCATATGGCCCACGAATATGAGAGGTACCACTTTTAAATTGTTTCTAGATGAAAAGCAACAAGCCTAAGCTAAAAGCTGAATTGGTCAGATCATGGTCCATCCTAATCCAGCAACATAAAATAAGGCAATGAATCATTCAGTCCTGTCCTGATGCTCCTAGTAAGCAATGTCCTGCAGCATTAACCACCATGGGCAATGCCTCTGATGTATCATTCATTATGTCTTTATTCATCATACTGATCCCAATTTCTTTATCTGCACAGTTTTCACCCCCAAAGTTCTATGCCTAACTTCTCTCCACAAACATGATGATGAAACAACGCAATGACAAATGGATAAAGGAAGGTGACAACATAGCAAGAGTTCGAGTTGCTGCATAGCCAGTTCACAGTGCATACGAAGCTCAAAAACCGATGACAATACACGTACCCTTTACGTTAAGTTCCAAAGATTTATTGTAAACCACTAGCAAAACAGAAGTGAGAACAGTCAGCTGTGAGGTGCTTTTTCTTTGAAACAGGCAAGTCACGAACGTATATCTAAGAAAAGGAGGTAAACCAGTTGTGCAGTAATGCAAAAAATTGCAGTTTGAGCCTGCAAATTTACTTTAAATCTGCTTGCATTCCAGATCTGTGCAATGTGTATATCCCCTAGAACTGTGAGGGAGAAGGAAACTTACTTCAATACAATGTTACATAACAAACAAATATTAAGTGCTGCACTAAGTACGGCACTAATTATTTAATACTACTTCTATACAACCTACACGGCTTTCACAATATATTACATAATGTAAACAACAGTGTACTTTGCATCTTATGCATAGAGGCAAGGCAAGTATTATACAGTGTGTTTGTGTGTAAATACGTACAAGACTAAAGTTACACAGTTGTTTCATGCAAGCATTCAGTTTACACAGGCACCACAAAAAATGCTCTTTAGTTACAACTTTAGTCTTAACTAAGGTATGTCTGCAACAAAAAAGTTTACATTATATGTACAACGCAGTGCAAAAGGTCCCAGGCTGATGTGCCCCCACTAGAGAGATGTTGGAGCTAGAGAGGAGACATTAAATTTGTTCCCGCAAGTTTGTGAGTAATATCATAGAGTGTCTAGCTCACATGATCTTGAACAGCCTAGTTATTAACTAGCACAAGGCCGCAATAGATGTGTCACTGCACAGCCATATATATATGTATATATATATGCACAATTACCATTCATGCCTTAATCTGGAAGCTTTCATAGCAAATTGTGCCAGCCTTGTGTCAGCTACTACAATGTAAACTGGGAAAAAAAAGTATAAGAATGTTGGGATCCTAAACAAGCATGCAAACACTATTCTCCACATATTACATGGCAAAGAGCAGTCAGTGAATGCAACTACATCTCACGCAAACATGACTAACTGGTAAAGAGGCACAACACTTGAACGCACTTTGCTTTGTAAATAGACAGATAAGCAAAAGTGCCCTACCAAAAGAAAAGCAAGAACAGTTTCATATTGTAACGTGGCAAGGCTAGTCCGCGAAGGTTAGTCCAGGCTGGCACCGCACACAGAACACAGAAACACAGCAGCGTCGACCTTATTCTATCATCAATCGTTGCTACCACTTCGTCTTCTTCTGTGTCACTGTTGCTGATCGTTTTCATCTTCAACTTCCAGCGATGCAGGGCATATATGTCACATTACCCCCCCACGAAAAGCACAGTCCCGGTGCGCACTAGGACGAAGTACTACAGGGGTAATGCGGCTTCATCCGGGCGACATGAACAATCTCGGTGCGTCGCATAGAGGACTGTTGCGGCGGATGTGCAGGGGCGATCTCGTATGTCACAGGAGTGACTGGCCGTACAACACGGTAGGGTCCTGTGTATCGTGGCAAGAGCTTCTCACACAGTCCTACTTTACGAGCGGGAGTCCAGAGCCAGACGAGAGAGCCCGGAGAGTAGTGGACATCCCGGTGGCGAGAATCATGGCGCCGTTTTTGAGAACTTTGTGAGGAAGCTAGTCGGCGGCGAGCGATAACACGGGCGGCGTCAGCTCGGGAGATGGCGTCACGAACGTAGGTACTGGCGTTAGCGGTGGGAGGCAGTACGCTGTCAAACGGAAGGGGAGGGTCACGGCCGTATAGCAGATAAAAGGGTGAATAGCCCATTGTGTCGTGGCGAGAGGAATTGTACGCAAACGTTACAAACGGCAAAGTAACATCCCAGTCACGGTGATCATCCGAGACATACATTGACAGCATGTCCGTGAGCGTGCGGTTGAGGCGTTCGGTGAGGCCGTTCGTTTGTGGATGGTACGCGGTGGTAAAAGAGTGCTTGATGGAGCAATACCGAAGAATTTCGTCGACTACTCGAGCAATAAAGCAACGACCACGGTCAGTGAGCAGCTGGCGTGGAGCACCATGGAGCAGGATGACGTCGTGCAGAAGAAACGCAGCCACGTCGGTTGCACAGCTGGTGGGTATCGCTCGGGTGACAGCGTAGCGCGTAGTATAATCCGTGGCCACCGCAATCCATTTATTCCCCGACGCAGAAAGTGGGAAAGGCCCGAGAAGGTCAAGACCAACTCGGGAAAACGGGTCTACTGGGATGTCGATCGGCTGCAGGGATCCAGCTGGCAGAACCGAGGGCTTCTTCCGTCGCTGACACCGGTCACAACAAGCCACGTAACGACGGACAGAGCGATAGAGGCCTGGCCAAAAGAAGCGGCGGCGGACGCTGTCGTACGTACGAGATACGCCAAGATGACCCGCTGTAGGTGCGTCGTGCAGCTGTTGAAGAACGGTGGTACGCAGGTGTTCGGGGATTACGAGCAGAAGCTCGGTGCCATCTGGTCGCATATTCCGTCGGTATAAGGTGCCGTTGTGGAGCACAAACAGAGCTAAGGTAGCGTCAAAGTTGTCAGTGCTGAGGCGATTGATAATGCTGTTAAGCTTCGGATCTAAGCGCTGCTCATGGCGAATGTTTGAAAGGTCAGATATGGCCAACACATATGTGTCATCGTCACACTCGCTCGCAGGTGGTGGATCTACCGGGTTGCGGGACAGGCAATCGGCGTCAGCGTGCAGCCGGCCAGACTTGTGGATGACAGAAAAAGTGTATTCCTGAAGGCGGAGGGCCCAACGGCCCAGGCGACCAGTAGGGTCCTTCAGCGTAGAAAGCCAGCATAAGGCATGGTGGTCTGTGATGACGGAGAACGGGCGGCCAAACAAGTAGGGGCGAAACTTTGTAATGGCCCACACGAGGGCTAAGCACTCACGTTCTGTGATCGAGTAATTCCGTTCAGCTGCAGAAAGGAGGCGACTAGCATAAGCAATGACGCGAGTGCGACCCATCTGCTGTTGGGCGAGTATGGCACCAATACCGTGACCACTGGCGTCGGTGCGTACCTCCGTTGGGGCCGAGGGATTGAAGTGTGCCAGTACGGGCGGGTTGGTGAGGGCTGCAATGAGCGCAGAAAAGGCTTGAGATTGTTTTTGGTCCCAGCAAAATGGAGTGTCGTTCTTCAAAAGATTGGTGAGTGGTCGAGCCGTCTCCGCGAAGTTGGGTACAAACCGCCGAAAATAGGAGCAAAGCCCAAGAAAACTACGTACGTCACTGGTACAACGGGGTGTAGGAAATGCACTTACAGCACGTATTTTGTCTGGGTCGGGTAGAACGCCACGGGCGTCGACCACGTGACCGAGCACCTTGAGTTCACGTCGCCCGAAGCTACATTTCTTCGAGTTGAGCTGAAGGCCAGCTCTTCGGAAGACGCCAAGAATGGCATCAAGGCGATGGAGATGGCTCTCGAATGTAGAGGAAAATACAATGACGTCATCGAGATAGCACAAGCACGTCGTCCATTTCAAGCCGCGCAGGAGAGAGTCCATCATGCGCTCGAATGTTGCGGGCGCATTACACAAGCCGAAAGGCATCACCTTGAATTGATACAGGCCATCGGGAGTGACGAAGGCGGTCTTCTCCCGGTCCCGTTCGTCGACTGCGATCTGCCAATAACCGGAACGAAGATCAATGGACGAGAAATAGCTGGCACCGTGCAAGCAGTCGAGGGCATCATCTATCCTGGGGAGCGGGTAAACGTCTTTCTTTGTAATTTTGTTGAGGTGTCGGTAATCAACGCAGAATCTCCATGTATTGTCCTTCTTTTTGACAAGCACGACAGGCGACGCCCAGGGACTGCTCGAAGGCTCTATAATGTTTTTTGCTAACATCTGGTCCACTTCATCTTGTATGACGCGTCGTTCTGAAATGGCGACTCGATAAGGTCTTCTGTGAATTGGGCGGGCGTCTCCGGTGTCGATACGATGTGTAACAAGGGACGTTTGTCCTAAGGGGCGGTCACCAAAATCAAAAATATCGCTGTACGAATTCAGAAGACTCGTAAGTGCTGTAGCACGGTCAGGGCGCAAATTAGGTGCAACCATTCCTGATATGCGAGCCTCCGGAGATGGGGACGGTGCAGGTCGTGTCGACACTTTAGCAGTAGGGTCAGGCAAAAGAGCGGCAACTGTGACATCAGACAGTGGGGTCAGTTCGGCGAGAGTAATGCCCTCAGGAAGAACGTGCACAAAAAGGCCGAAGTTCAAGACTGGAATGTAAGCGTTGTTATTTTCTACGTGCACGATGTTATGAGGGAGAGCGATTCTACGCTGCAGTGTCACGTCGGTTATGGGGCAAACAACGTAGTCGCCATCAGGAACGGAGGGGAAAGGCGTCATGAGCACATACACTGCAGCTTCTGGTGGCAGACGAGTAAATGTAGAGGAGCGGAGACGGAGCGTTGAAGTATCAGAGGCCTGTTTGTCAGGACAGAGTGGCAGGTCCAGATGAAGCAGTCCAGAAGAACAGTCAATGAGCGCGGAATGTGCAGTTAAAAAGTCGAGTCCTAATATAACGTTGTGAGGGCAACTGGTGAGGACTGTAAATAGCACAGGAATATGGCGGTCGGCAATGGTGATTCTCGCAGTACACATACCAATCACAGTAGCTGTGTTGCCATCGGCAACACGAACGGTAGATGAGGGAGCGGGTGTGAGGACTTTGTTGAGGCGTTGACGGAGCGAGGAACTGAGGACGGAAATGTGGGCGCCAGTGTCAATAAGGGCACAAACTGAGACTCCGTCCACAAGAATGTCAATGAGATTACGTCTGGGTGCGAGGGTCAGTTCCGAATTGACAGTCCGGGTCGGTAATGCAGCGTCACTTCCGGGCGCTGCATTCGCTAGTTTCCCGAGTAGGTGCCGGCGTATGATTGAGAGGAGCCGCGACCAGGTAGCGGGGAACGGGATCGATGAGCCCGGGGAGATGGAGATCGGCTGTAGCGACGAGCAGGTGGGACGGTTTCGGTGCGAGGTTCATCTGGTTGAGGAGGAGAGTGTGTAGGTCGATCATAGGCGGAGCGGGGCTCCTCTGGTGGGGCGACAAAGCGTCGAGGTCCATAGTAATACCGACGGTCAGCGTTGTAATAAAAGCGAGGGGTGGGGAAAGTACGGCTACGGCAATACCGCGAAGTGTGGCCGGCTCGACAGCAAATGAAGCAGATTGGCCTGTCGTCTGAGGTGCGCCACTCTGCAGGGTTGTGACCAAGGTAGCGACGTGGGGAGGGTGTGCTGGCGGTTGTAGCAGCCACTAAAGGAACAGGGTGCGATGGTGGCGGGGGCTGCACGGAGCTAGAGGAGAGGCCGACGTTTGCAAGTTCCTGGCGGACAACGGCCTGTATCATGGCAACGGTGTCGGGCAGCGGAGACGAGAGTGGAGCAGGAGTTAGGGCCTCAAGTTCTCTGCGGACGATCCGAGTCACTGTCGTGGGATGGGAGGGTTGGTGCAAAGGGGCCAGGTCATCGCAGGATGAAGTAGCCGCCGTGTTCGGAAGACGCTCAAAGCGATGTACGAGACGTCTTTGTTTAGCCTGCTCGAATTTTCGGCAGACTTGGAGCACCGAGTCGACGGTAGAGCAATCCATGCAGAATAGGATGTGGAATGCATCATCCGCGATACCCTTGAGGATATGTCCTACCTTGTCACTTTCCGGCATGGAGGTGTTAATCTTGCGACACAACGCAAGCACATCCTGAATGTAGGCGAGGTAGGACTCCGTGGGGGATTGAACACGAGAAGAAAGTTCCGTTTTTGCAGCCAGAGCGCGTCCAATTGGTTTCCCGAACAAGTCCTTAAGCTTGCGCTTGCAGGTATCCCAGGTAACGAGCTCTTGTTCGTGGTTTTGAAACCATGTTCGAGCTGTTCCCGCCAAATAAAATATGATGTTAGCGAGCATGATGGTGGCGTCCCAGTGGTTGTTGCGGCTGCAGCGCTCATACTCATCAAGCCAATCGTCAACGTCTGGATTGTCGTCGCCATTGAAGACGGGAGGGTGGCGTATTTTCGTTAGAACAACTGGCTGAGCCGATGTTCCCGCGGTGGTAGGGGTTGTTTCGGAGGTCATCGTGGCTGTTTGAGACGTGTTTGTGATCTCAGGTAGGTGGCGGCCGCTTCGTAAATCCAGGTTTTCGCAGCGTAAATGGACTAATCGGCGCGTACGGGGATCTTGACTCACCTCCACCAAGATGTAACGTGGCAAGGCTAGTCCGCGAAGGTTAGTCCAGGCTGGCACCGCACACAGAACACAGAAACACAGCAGCGTCGACCTTATTCTATCATCAATCGTTGCTACCACTTCGTCTTCTTCTGTGTCACTGTTGCTGATCGTTTTCATCTTCAACTTCCAGCGATGCAGGGCATATATGTCACGATCAGCAACAGTGACACAATATGATTACAACCTTGCAAGTTCTAAGCACAAGCAATTTGTTTCGTGTGGCATATACATATATGTTTATAGGGAGCAAGCATGTAAATGAAAAATACATAGCGAAACATATTTTGAAGCAAAAGCTTCGTGCTCACTACAGTGCCCAGTTTGAAATTGGCAAACAAAAAAATTCTAGAAAAAGCAACATGAGATTCAGCAATAAGGCTGCGAAATATTAAAAAATAAGTATTTAAAAAGTATCAAAATAGTACTTGTAAAAGGAACAAACATAAAAAGTGGCCAACAAAAATTAGTTCAGTGCCAACAATCTAGGTCGAAGAATTCGCATCTATAACATATACCGTCGTTAAACACACAAGGAAACATAAAAACTGGAAGTAAATAAGGATTGTAAAAATTATAGCCTAACAAGTCGCCAGCAACAGAATTTCTGTCTACACAATGAATGTTCAGTAACACAAAAAATAGAAAACAGGTATGCACAGTTCAAATTTGAAGAGAAAGCTATAGAGGCCTGCTTGCTACGACGATATACCACAGGCGAATATTTTCTCAAAAAAAAAAAAAAAAGCTTCACAGAGTGCTGGTACCGTATTCATTCAAATCTAAGCCAATGGTTTTTACTGAAATTCCGAACACAAAACTGAGGTGTCGGCTTAGATTCGAGAATGTGGCTGTGCAATCACCATCACCATCGTGGTATTGTGCATATGGCTAGTGTGCTAGCATGTCCATAGACTCTCCGCGCGATTCTTTCGTGCACTTTGCTTCACGACGTGATGGTGCCAACAACTAAGCAGTGTCATTATACTGCTGTTTTCAGGCCGAAAGCTCGTCCAACCTTCAAGCACAGCGAAAGTACGGCGTGGACGAAACAAATATTGGCCGCTGGCTAAAACAACGGGACCAGTTGTTCAACTGCGCTGCAACCCGAATGGCATCTTCCAGACCCTGCAGAGGTCGTCACCATGCGATGGAAGAAGTCGCTCAGTTTTTTTAGGACGCAGAAGGCAGGAGCACTTCCTGTTACGACAAAAATTATTCAGGCGAAGGCAAGGGAGGTCGTGAAAGCACAAGGCATCCCCCGCACTACGTTCAAGGCAAGCAGAGGCTGGCTTCAAAGGTTTATGAAGCGGTTTGGCTTCAGCCTGCGGCGACTAATGTCAGTGTGCCAGAAGCTGCTTGGAGATTTTGAAGAGAAATTAATTTCTTTTCAACAATATGTGATAAAGAAAAGGCTTGAGAAAGGGCATGGACTTGGGCAAAGTGGAAATGCCGACTTCGATATGCCCATGGCGTACACAGTGGCCGAGAAGGGGTCAAAAGAAGTAAAACTATGTACTGCGGGCTACAAGAAGGAACGTTCTACTGTATTGCTCTGTTGCACTGCCAATGAACGGAAGATGCCATCGTATAGAGTCTTCAAGTGGAAGACTCTTCCTGCGAAGGAAGAGTTTCCGAAAAACGTCATCATTCGTGCGCACGAAAACGGATGGATGACCGCGGCAATGGTCGAAGAATGGATTAGGCTCGTCTGGCAACGTCGACTAGGTGCATTGTTGTGTCGGGATTCCCTTAGACTTCTACAGCGGATACCTGATGGACAGCGTGAAGACTGCACTCTCACGAGGTGGGACATATGTGGCTATAATGCCTGGCGGTATGAACAGTCAGCTTCAGCCACTCGATGTCGCCATCAATAAGCCCTTTAAATCTAGAGTAAGCGAGTATCACACTGATTGGCTGATTGAACAAGATCAGGAGCTCACTCCAACAGGTAGCATTAAACGCACATCGCTCAGTCAACAGCGTGCGAAGATATTTCCGCGGAGATGATCGTGCTGTCATTCCGTAGCTGCTGCCTCTCAAACGCACTGGATGGTACCGAGGACAGTGCGCTGTGGGATGAAGACAGTGACAACACAGCCAGCTTCATTTGAATAAACATCTTTCTTGTTCAGGGTGGTCTCTTTCGATCGGCTTGCATTCGAGGTTTTTTCCTTTTTCGGGCTTGCAATCGTAGCCGGCTTAGATTCGAGAAAATACGGTAACCGCACAGCTTGGCTGCCAGCATAAGCCCTCCATGTTTTTGCAGAGTATTCTTTCAGTTTCAGTGCTACACAAAGATATGCAAGATTGCTGGTGCAAGAAATGTCATTCTATAATTCGGCTCAATAAAAAGGAAGATATTTTATGCAGACAGTAAACCAAAAACATCTGGTCAGCTCTGCCATTAGTACTAAACAAATCTCTGTTCAGGTAGCTCGTAACCACCTCTCCAAAAAACACGTACCCTGGCAATTCAACTCAAAAGAGGTAACAGGTAACAATTTTTGCACAGTGAGTAGCATCACCTAAATATTTATCATCAGACACTGTTGACCCAAGTACATCTACATTCAATGTCAGCCCCTTCCCTACGATGACCAAAGGTACCAGTTTTCTTTTTTTTTTTCCCAAATTCAACCAATTTGTCCTTAAGAAAGGGGCCAATGTTATGCACTCTGAAGAAAGACAGTATAAATGCAGATGTTGTGCTCAAGACAAAAATGCAAGAAAAGAGTAGGGCAGCAAGAAGAGACCAGCTGCAGGAACTTAAACGTGGCGCCATCTCTTGGGCAGTTTCATGATGTCCTTCGCATGCATTTCCTCTGTACACAATGAACTGCAAAAAAATAAAAAAAGAACAGCAAAAAGAAAATTATTACCCAGAAAAAAGCATAACCACTCCAACACACTACCATAACTGTCAAAGTGGAAAGCGGAAGGTACAACAAACTTAAAAATAATATAGTTAGGCTACTTCCCTTGATTCCCGAGAGTTGACCTATACCAGGTACCATCCAAAATTTTTGTGCAAAGCTGTGCGATTTGTCACAAAAATGTGTCGCACAGAATAAGAACAGATAAGCTTGATCAAAGCTCTGCTGCAGCCAGAAAAATTTTACGGAAAAATGGCAGACCTATGTAAGGGCCACATTCTGTTAAAATAGTGCAAAAAATGCAGCCTTTATATGAGTATATACAGCGTCTGTAATAAAGGGACTAGAACATCAATATATAGGAAAGGCTATTTCTCTTGAAACTGCTTTAGGAGCCTAAGAATCAACAAACAACTCTGCATTCAGGTATTCAGGGGTATTCAGACTGGATAGTCTGAATACCCCGAACAGTCGCTTAAAATGACAAGCCAACAGAACAATATCGGAACGACTTTGCGATGCTTCTTATCTGCATAACTTGAGATGAGATGACTCTGGTGCATCTCTGAGGTGACTTTTGTTCCAGTGTTGGTGTCACTGTTACTAACAGCATACAGAAAAATTTAGTCACTACTACTGTGCACGTATTGGTTAGATATTCACATGCATTTTCTTAAGCACGACCTTGACCTTGACAGTGGTCACGGGCCACTTCGTGGCATAGTGACTATGCCCCAAAGTCACATGGCAACTACCAGGCTTAACACAGAAGTCTGACCTCCATATTTTCCTCAAGGTGAAACTGTGCTCACGTGACCTTGAACTTGGCCTTGACAGTGGTCACGGGCCACTTGGTGGCCTATGTGACTATGAGCATGATAGATGTGACAAGAAATAAGTGCACTAGAAGCCACATGAGGGTCCATTATATTGTTTAACCAAGTGTATATATGGAGCAAAGGAGTCTTCACTGTTTGCGTTTTACTGTTCACCAACCACGAGCCTTCATTCCAAAAGAGCAAAATCTTGGCCACTCATAAGACATTTCTGCGTGCAAGCACATATATGCACACAAAACTTCAACCTGACTCTGTCCAGCACATGTATGCAATTGTAGTTTGTACACGGCAGAAATATTTGAGTTGCTACATACTACAGTGACAATGAACAGGCTCAGAAAACAAACACCTACGATTGGCATTCACTCGGAGCGACTGTTCTTCCAGTGCCTGCAAACATGAAAAAGAAACAAAAGTGCACTATCATGAGCTCCAGCCATCAAAGGTCACTTTCAAAATGCTTCCTTAGCCAATGTGCAAAAACTATAAAGATGTCGCATATAAAGTTTGCAACTTTCCTGAAAGAATGCAAATTCTGAGAGATGAGAGCTCTCCTCTTATTTCAGACTGAATTCAACTGTTCATAAAAAAATAGCCCAGGATTCCTGCCATGCAACATCTGTGGGGTACACTGTTTTCAGGTATCGCTTTTTTCAGAATTTTGAGCATAAAAAAATGAGCGATATTTGCCTGAAATCAGTCAAATATGAGTAGAATGATATAGTGTATTAGAATGCATCTATCTTAGAATACACTAGAGCAAACAGAATAGAATAGCAGAAGGGTTCAGCAATAAAAACTCACGAGATGGCGCTGCGTGTACAAGGAGTGCTAACAGCGCAGTACAGATAGCTTGGCGAGCGGTTTTTATCGCCACAATTTGTGTTGGTTTCGACATAATGGCACAATCTTTGCCGTCGTTTTAGAGGCACTGATTAGAAAATTTTGCTGCTTAGATACCACAATCCTCACCACAAAACTGTGAAAGTTCATGCCTAATCATCGTAGTTCCTTATAAGTGCGGCTCCTGGTTGCAAAATAAAAACTGCAAATGCAAGAAGACAACTGCGTCCAGCATAATAACATGGAATGCTGTTAAGCTGCCCTTAGAAGATCACGCATTTTCTGAATGTACAGTGGGAATTCAAATTTAAATTAGCAAATTTATGTACAATGTCATTATTATGTTGTAATCTTGCATGAAATAGGCAGCACCCTTTCAATAAGGCGCCGTGCCAAATGCGGCGCGAAGCGGCACCTTACTGAAAAGGGCCCGCATTGTTGCGACGAAACAAACTATACGGGTGCATCGTACCCATCAGGCAGATAACATCAACCTGCATCGCAATTAGAAGCTTTCCCTCTAATTAGTCTGCGAAACATTCTGGGGGCTTCGCTCTGCATGCCAGGAGATAAATTCCGATGTTGAAAAATTTTAATTTAACGAACTGGACTTCCTTATATCGAGGTCTAGCTGTATCTGCATAGCTACACTCTCACCTTCCAACTACTGCAATGTCACCGCAATGTCACAAGTAAAAGGTGTCTGATATGGGGTAGTGAGGAACAGTTAACAGAAAAAGTTTTCAAAATTTTTTTTTGAGGCTGTGCGATCACTGCCTTGTCGTGGCGGAGGGGCTTGCGAAACTCGATGAAGTCGTGAGCTCTGCTGTGTAGGGTCACCCAAGATAGACAGGTCACGGCAGAGAGTTCTGACAAAATGTGATTCACTGGAGAAGGTAATGGCAACCCACTCCAGTATTTCCTGCCAAGAAAACCCTATGGCCAGTCACAATAGCATTAATGATATGGCGCCGGATGATGAGCCCCCCAGGTTGGAAGGCGTCTCACATGTTACTGGGGATGAACAAAGGGCGATTCCTAGTAGCTCCAGGACGAATGAAGCGGCTGGGCTAAAGCCAAAAGGACGCTCAGTTGTGGATGTGTCGGGAAGCGACCGGAAAGTCCGATGTTGCAAGGAGATATATCACATAGCAACATGGAATGTAAGATCTATGACGCAAGGTAAACTGGATATCGTCAAGCGAGAAATGGACAGATTGAACATTGATATCTTGGGTATCAGCGAGCTCAAGTGGACCGGAATGGGAGAATTTAACTCCGGCGACCATTATGTCTTTTATTGTGGGCACGAATCCAAGAGAAGGAATGGGGTCGCTCTCATAGTAAACAGAAGAATGGGCAAAGCAGTGCTAGGGTACAACCCCAAAAACGACCGAATGATTTCACTTTGGATCCAAGGTCACCCTTTCAACATAACAGTTATCCAAGTCTATGCACCGACCACTGCTGCTGAAGAAGCTGACGTTGAGAGATTTTATGCGGACCTACAATGCCTTTTAGACCACACCCCATCATCAGACGTCGTTTTTCTCATAGGAGACTGGAATGCTAAGGTCGGGAGTGAATAAATATCCGGAATTAGAGGCAAGTTTGGTCTTGGTGAGCCAAATGAAGCTGGGCAGAGGCTAGTAGAGTTCTGTCAAGAAAACAACCTGACCATAGCGAATACTCATTTTCAACAGCACTAGAGGCGCCTGTACACATGGATTTCACCGGACGGTCTGTACAGGAATCAGATCGATTATATTATTTGCCGGCAGAGATGGAGAAGCGCTATACAAGCAGTAAAAACAAGGCCTGGGGCCGATTGTGGCACCGATCATCAGCTTCTTGTTGCCAAAATTAAGCTTCGATTGAGGAAAACGCAGAAAACTAGAAGGCCTTTCAGGTATGATCTGGATCAGATTCCATTAGAATATGCTGTGAAAGTGAGGAATCGATTTCAAGAATTAGATCTAGAAGACAAAGAGCCCGAAGAGATGTGGACTGATGTTCGTGATATAATACAAGAAGTTGCTACTAAGGTAGTTCCAAAGCAAAAGAAATGCAAAAAAGCAAACTGGTTATCTGAAGAGGCTTTGCAAATAGCTGAGGAAAGGAGGATGGCAAAAGGTATGGGGGAAAGAGAAAGATACAAGGTTCTCAATGCGGATTTTCAGAAAATAGCAAGGAGAGATAAGAATGCCTTCCTGAACATACAGTGTCAAGCAGTTGAGGACAACAGCCAATTAAGGAACACAAGAGCTCTGTATAAGACAATCAAAGATATCAAAGGAAGCTTCTGTGCTAAGCTGGGCGTGATAAAGGACAAACGAGGCAAGGACCTCACTGAAGCCTCAGAGATAAAGAAGAGGTGGCAGGAATACACAGAAGAACTGTACAAGAAGGACCCGGATGTGCAAACCCAACATAGGACGGTTGTGATTACTGATCTCGAGCCGGGCATTCTGAAGAGTGAAGTTGAATGGGCCTTAGCCAGCCTTGCTAAGAACAAAGCTAGCGGAATTGATGGTATTCCAGCTGAGCTGCTTCAAAACCTCAACCACGACGCTGTTAACACACTGCATACATTATGTCAAAAGATTTGGACAACCCTGCAGTGGCCACAGGATTGGAGGAGGTCAGTTTACATCCCCATTCCAAAGAAAGGCAGTGCCAAAGATTGTTCCAACTACCGCACGATCATGGCGTCTTGCCCTATCAAGTCCTGGAGCATCAATGGACAAGAAGTGGAAGCTGTGACAGATTTTCTGTTCTTGGGCGCCAAGATTACCTCGGAAGGAGACTGCAGCCATGAGATTAGGAGACGCCTGCTTCTGGGAAAGAGAGCAATGGTTAGCCTTGACCGCCTAGTAAAGAGAAGAGACATTAGTCTGCCAACCAAGATCCGTATAACCCGTGCTATGGTCTTTCCAGTTGTGATGTATGGATGCGAGAGTTGGACTGTGAAAAAGGCTGACCGCCGAAGAATTGACGCGTTTGAATTGTGGTGCTGGCGAAGACTCTTAAGATTTCCTTGGACTGCCAGAAGATCAAATCAGTCGATATTGTCGACCATAAACCCTGACTGCTCATTGGAGGGTCAAATTCTAAAGTTAAAGCTCAGCTACTTTGGTCATCTGATGAGAAGAGAGGAGTCGCTGGAGAAAGATTTGATGTTGGGAAAGGTTGAGGGTCGCCGGAGAAGGGGTAGGCAGCGAACGCGATGGTTAGATGGCATTCTCGAGGCATTGCAGATGAAGCTATGTGATGTTAAGAAGATAGTGAGAGACCGGAAAGCGTGGCGTGACATGGTCCATAGGGTCACGAAGAGTCGGACACGACTGAACGCCTGAACTGAACTGATGATGTATAGTGACCAACACGTGAGAAAACTACTGTATAAACCGGAATATAGGTAGAAATTTTTTCCTAGAAAAAAAAAAAAGCAAGTTAAAGTCGCCCCTCATCTTATATAGCGGTCTTTAGCAGAATTTGAGGCACAGTCGGGCAACAAGTGGCGTGCCTGCTTGTGAACGGACAGCTAAAACCATATTGACATCCTGCAGTTGCTGGCGTTTTGTTTTTCCATCCCAAGCGCATTTATCTTCGTGTGCATTCTTTTGTTCGACCTATGAGAGTATAAAGTGGCTCTTTAGCAATGAATGGAGGCATATGGAGGCAGTTTACAGTGGCTTTCTAAAAAAAAAAGTGATGTTCACCGAAGCGAACGGCAACATGGCTGCTCTGTCAGCAACAGTTCGGCGGTTCGGTGTGCTGTGCCGTGGAGAAGATCAACTGTTCGCATGTCGCCTTTCAAGAAATGCTGCAAAAGCAACACGCTTGATGGAACTAGATGACACACACTCGGAGGTGGTGAGCAGCAGAGTCATCTTCCGACGACGCTGCTGAGGTCGTTTGGAGTGAGATAGTAGCGCCGGTGATGCAGAGACAAAGCTAATTTAAATATATGCGATTCTATACCTGTTTTCTTGTTTTATTTTTCCTTTTTTTCACTCCAAGGTAAGATGTAGACATATATTCCCACTCAACCTATAATATGGTTTATAGGGTACAAATTTCAAGGTGTGCAAACAGTGAGAAAAATTAGGAGATGTAATGCTCACAATATATTTCCAGTATTGCTTCATAGTTACAAGTTGAACGAGATTACGATTTATAACACAGCGATTTCATATTAATCAATTCGAGTGAACACCGAACTGATGCAACTGCGATGCAACATTTGCCTTTTTTTTTTAACCATTAGGTTAACACTGCATTGCAATACATAATGATATTGCCACCCATTCAATTATTTCATTTGGGTGGATGCGCCTGCGGCCGTATTGAACGGAGCACTTCAGAGCTGCAGCTCTTTAATGGCTGCGCGCAGTGTTGTAAAATGCTGTCCTAACATTTCTTGTCATAACGAACAAGGGTGGTGTAACATAACCCTTATAGCTACTAAACTGTCTCACGATACTGAAAGATACTGTTGATCTTCTCTTTTGATGTACTGCAAATAAGCTTTACGCCCATTGGCTGCCAACAAAGCGCCAAATTTAGAGATCGCACTTTTTTGCATGAATGGCCCCCGCAATTGCAACACGCTACAAAAATGCGAATTGCCTTTCCGCTCCCACTGTTTCTTCGCTGTTCTCTTCGGTTCACACTCTGCTATGAGATGCCACAAAAACAAAGAGACTCAAAGAAACAATCACAGAAAACGTATTGCACAGGGACATCGAACCTGCTCAACTTTAGCCCATATGAAGCTATGCCTCTATACCTGCCTTTTAAGTTCATGCTTGAAGCTTTTTATCACTGCTCGCTGCATCTCCAATGCGACTGGGAGAAGAGAAAGGGAGAAGTAGGAAAGGGGGGAGGGAACCGTGCAGTGGGGCGCGGCTAAGTCTGTATTCAAGTGTGTGCAAGAAAGATTTCTTCAGTCTCTTTCTTCACACCCACCAAAAACGCTTAGCTATAATCATAGCAGCTTTCAGGGAACCGACATAGAAAACAGAGTGGGGGAGAGAAACAGGATACGGACAAGCAGTGATGAGGTCGACATGCACTACAATACAACACATCAACTATACAGGCAATTGGCTACCATAGCATCAGCTGCAAAGATTGTCCCATATCTGATAGTACTGTAATTAATAAGCATAATCGTGAAAACAAATGCTGATTGTTGAGAAATACTCATATCATTGCTGCATGATAGTGAGAAACATGCGTGTTAGCTAGGGCGCATGCTTGCAACATATGTGTAATCCAGTTTTTATAGTTACTTAATCAGCATCACATTCAAAACACAGCAATATCATCATAATTATTAACTTAATTTGCAATGCAACGGTATTAGCGAGGAGAAAACTGTACTATCATGACAGTGAACTGGAATGAAAAGCGCCGCTTTCTCGTCAAAAAAGAAAAACAGACTGATATCATGACTTAAACATTTGACAATTCCGAAGTAGGAAATAGTACCGACTGTCAAGAGTGCTGCAGCAATGATTTTGCTCTTTTCAAAGCTTTCAATTCTGCCAATGCACCCAGGGCAAAGCGGTCGGGCTATTTCTAAGTAAAGCAATATCTAATGCTGGCATGAGTAGGAAATAGTGCGCTGTAGGATTATATTCATCAGTAAACTGTCTTGCAGTACCAAACGAAACGGCAGTTTTTTTTTTTTTTTTTCATAACCTGGATAAGCGTCACGTCCATAGGATATCAGCGAAGATTCAATGACGCTTCTTCCGCAAGCATCACTGTTGCACGCTACAAACCACATGCAGTCTCTCCCAGCATTCTAGTAGGGGTTCTCAAACTGGGTTCCGCGGAACACAGGGGTTCCGCGGGCTGTCTTCTTGTGTTCCACGAGAATCCTCAGAGCTCAGGGCAAGCACTGCCCTCAAAGAGAAATTTAATGGTGAAGGCTTGGTGACATATTGGATGGGGACTGCTCCACTGTTTCCATGCCTCTTTGAAAAGGGCAGTGGACATTTTGCTTCCCTTTGCAACTACATATGCTAGTGAACAGGCATTTTCAGCCCTCGCCTATCTGAAGAACAAGCACAGGAGCAGTCTTAACCGGGCAACTGATATGAGACTGGCTCTGAGTGCTACTGAGCCATGCTTTGACTTGCTATTAAAAGGGAAGCAGTACCACCCATCACATTAGTATTTGTATTAATCTGTGCAATAAACATTTAACATTTGCAACTCTCTCTTTGCAAAAATGCACTCGACTACATTGCTGGTAAATGAGGAGAGTGGGGGGGTCCCTGGAACTTATTGAAGGCTTTTGGGGTTCCTCCAAGCAAAAAAGTTTGAGAACCCCTATAGTATACTATAGTACAGATAAAGTTGTTCAACAAAATGTTCTGCAACTCTCGTCCTTTCAGGTAGTACCAAGCGGCAAAAATGCAATTTAGTTTCATAAACATCATGATAATCCAAAGGAAATTCGCCGCAAACCTGCAATAAGTAGCATATAGGTTAAGCATCAATGTTCTGAAAGACCAGCCAACTGACCTGTCGTGTCTTGCCCGTGTGGACCCGGGGAAAACGTCACGTCGGCCTGTAAATAAAATGCAATTAATGGGTACCAGAAACTTGAAATATAATATACACAGGCCTCTCTGTCTATCAAAAAATGGTAATATCCAACAAGCACTCATAAAACGAGCACATACTTTTCTCACGCTAAAACCTTATGTTCATACAACAAACTTGGTTGTTTGTATATGCGTAAATATTAGTATTCCTGTTGTCGTCCTTTGATGTGCAATGAAAAAAAAAAAAAAAAAACACTAACCAATCAGGATGTTTCAGGAACGCATCAGAAGATCAAGCCCAACATCACAAGTGTGGTGATTAACAGTGCCCAGCAAAAAAAGAAAAGAAAGAAAGGAAGCATGACAAGATTACAGTAGCAAAAGGAACCACCAGGAATGTGAAAGCTTAAACAAAAGATGTGAGCAGTTCTAGAGTACCATATTTCCCAGCCCAGAAGCCTCATTTCATATGCTTCATCTCGCACTCTGTATGGTGCACCGGCAGCTCTCCCGGAAGCAACATTAATGAACCAATGAAACACAATTACTGTGTAGAAGCACAATTTATATAAGATTACCACGTCATGCATGATATGCACGAGGTGATAATGTTAGCTGTCGCTTGTGCTGAAAGTAACGACGAACAGGATCCTACGCAAAAGAGGCCTTACAAACGACAGAGTCCCTGTGGAACTTAACTTTTGTTAATGGTCCTCAAGTCCAATATGTACATTAGTTAGGAAACCCGGTAGAGAAATGTCAACAAAATACCCTGTGAACCAGTCAAAGCTGGGCGATACAGATTTTTTCCTGCAAAGATATCAACATTGTAAGTTACTTTACTGCATTAATTGCTGTCAAGTTTGTCATTTCATTTATGGCATAGCCCGGTTATAACAATTATTGGTTATAACAGTGGTATTTCTGTGGCACTTCAGTATGTTAAAAGTGGGCCTGGCTGTATTCAAAATTTAAAATATTTGCATACCCATAACATCACGCAAACTATGGCAAGGGGACAGCTTACAAAAGAAAACAACAGTGATAACAGGCCTATTCATAACGAATACATACGCACCTTCAGGCCTGTACTTCAGATGACACTCTCGTGATCCCTTGCACCTTTTTAATCTTTCAAGAGAGTTGTGCAATTCTTGAACTTCCTGCCTCGTCAAGTCATGAACTGCATTTCGCAACTGAAAGGGACAAAGTATGTTATAAGCAAATCAGAACCCAAAGAGTGAAAGGCTTGGAAAGATGAGAATGGGAAAGATGAGAATGGGAAAGATGAGAATGGGAAAGATGAGAATGGGAAAGATGAGAACGGGAAAGATGAGAACGGGAAAGATGAGAACGGGAAAGATAAGAATGGGAAAGATAAGAAGGCAGGTCATTTCTGTACTAACTGTTCGCCTGCAGAGGTAGGGTTGTAACTGCTTAAAAGGAGACCGAGGGCAAATTGGACTTGGCCTGGGCAGATAGATTACCACTGCAGTCTCACAACAGAGGTGCCAGTTTTACTGAGAAACCGAGCTATTTAATCCGGAGAACGCCAGAAACGTAATACTACTATCACTCGCCGACTTCACGAATAATCTGTCATGAGTTGAGACAAGGTCCCAGAGGTGAGGCCTTTTAAATCCAAACGATCATGAAGTCATTTGCAGTGTAGATGGTAAAAGTTTAACTCTTTTGTTACCACACCTATTCAAATCAATCGCCGATTTCGACATGTTGGAATCGTTTCTCGTGCACCTAACGCCACCCAGTAGTTAGTCTAGGCACTATACTTGTAGAACCAGTTTAAATTTTCCCACTCTGGCGACGTTCCGATTTTTGATGGACCTTTTTGAGAACTAATGACCATATGTTGTTGCGAAAGAGGGCATGGAGGCCATGCTTGAAAAAAGAAAACAACAAAAAAACCTGCCACTCGTGGTAACGCAGCATTATCCATACCTGCCAACCTGAAGATTTCAAAATTCGTAAAACCTCCGCAACGGGGGGGGGGGGGAGGGGGGCTGTTTTTTTTTTTTACTTCCCGAGAATTTATCTTTAGCGACACCCTTGCTCCTTGCTCACTCACCCACAAGCAAAATCAGTGTCCCGTAGAGTAATGAGCAAAAACTCCATTGTGTCTGTCACGATTTATTTTTGCAATGCTTTTGCAGTTGCTGACTTCGCCTGCTTCAAAAACTTCTCTGTGTAGGCTTGCTCAAAGCAGGTGCCACTCTGGTGTCCTTTCACCATCAGCAGACTTTCTAGAGTTTTCTCGGAAACTGATGAGCGAAACTCCGTTCGAGTTTTGTTGACAGAGCTGAATATTCTCTCACATTCAGCGTTACAGTGGGGAATGGAGAGTATGCCCAGCATAACCATTGAGATTCTGCGGAATCTGGGCGATCCGTCGACATCTCGAATGCTTCCCAATTGCGACCACTGTATGTCGCACCTTGGCTCATTCAGTATGTCTGCTGGAATCTGGTAAGCTTGTATGTTGGCAAACTCCACTTCGAGTGCATCAACTGTTTCTTCTCTTGTTTCACCACTCTGCTGGGGCAGAATAGCAGGAAATGCCATAATGAAATGGAGTACACTGCTGAATGAAGCAGTTTCTAGAGCCTGCACTTGGGCAACTTCAGCCATCTTCAGGCTGATGTCTTCCAGCGGGAACTTGTGGCGAATATAATCGCATGCTGCAGTGAAGTAGAGACGTTGTGGGGATTCACAATCCCCTTCCTCCATTATAACGCCCGCGCGTAATTAACACGCGTGATTACGCGCGCTGGCAGAGAGGTTGGCGGAGGAGAGGGCACGCTGGCCACCCCCCGCCGCCTCCCGGGACTGCGGCGACGCTGCCGCGGGCTTCCCTCTTTCCTGCCGGCGTAACCGGGAGACCTCCTCTCCCGTTCCGCGTCGAGGAGCGCGACTGTAGCAACTCGCTGGTGTTCTTCGGCGAATGGGCGCGCACGCGTGCGGTTCATGATTTCCGCCGAGGAGACCACCGCCGTCACCGAGAATCGCACACTGACCGTAGGCACCGCAACGGGATGTGAGCGAGAAGCTGTGTCAGGTGAGCAGACACTTCCTCTCACCTACTTGACGCGCTTCCCTATTAGGTGGTTGTTATTTCACCCCCGTACGCGGCTTTCGCTCGCTACACAGTGGTTGTTCTTAATTGCTATTCTCTTGCCGTGTACTCGAGCAGTGTAATAAACTTTTGTTCGAGTACGCAACTCGTGTTTGTCCCCTCTGGCCCGAACCCGCCGCAGTGGCGATTTCTCGCACCGCGGGTTGGGGGTCACAGCTCTGTCTGCTAGGGCTGGCACGTCGGGGCTAGAAGGCGACCATAGCGTCTAGTCCCCTCGTGGCGCATTCTCCTCTTACGAGAATTGAACACCCCCATATTTTGGCGCCCAACGTGGGCGAATGGGCGCGCACGCGTGCGGTTCATGATTTCCGCCGAGGAGACCACCGCCGTCACCGAGAATCGCACACTGACCGTAGGCACCGCAACGGGATGTGAGCGAGAAGCTGTGTCAGGTGAGCAGACACTTCCTCTCACCTACTTGACGCGCTTCCCTATTAGGTGGTTGTTATTTCACCCCCGTACGCGGCTTTCGCTCGCTACACAGTGGTTGTTCTTAATTGCTATTCTCTTGCCGTGTACTCGAGCAGTGTAATAAACTTTTGTTCGAGTACGCAACTCGTGTTTGTCCCCTCTGGCCCGAACCCGCCGCAGTGGCGATTTCTCGCACCGCGGGTTGGGGGTCACAGCTCTGTCTGCTAGGGCTGGCACGTCGGGGCTAGAAGGCGACCATAGCGTCTAGTCCCCTCGTGGCGCATTCTCCTCTTACGAGAATTGAACACCCCCATATTTTGGCGCCCAACGTGGGGCCAGAGGTGTGACAAATCGAGTG
The DNA here is from genome assembly GCF_055883805.1 of Amblyomma maculatum. Taxonomy (NCBI): domain Eukaryota; kingdom Metazoa; phylum Arthropoda; class Arachnida; order Ixodida; family Ixodidae; genus Amblyomma; species Amblyomma maculatum. The sequence goes on from NC_139347.1 coordinate 92,788,034, forward strand.
TCTGTGTGTGTACGACGCCGACACATAGACTAGCCATGGCAATGAGCAGGACTGACTTCTCAGTCTCTTCTAATACTGCAGTGGTGAGTGCACAACGGCAAGCAAGCAAAACCACCTTAACTGTTCTTATTGCGAGAGATCAGGAGCTGATCTCAGGAGCTAGCCACTGTGATCTTGTAATTTTCTGCGAGAGCAGGATGTCATACACGACTCCACCGCTCTGTAGCAGGGTGACGCGCGGACGCTGGTGTGATGGGCATTCTCTCGTAGTGTTTTGACTTACCATGCTCTACGTGAGGACTGTCAACGTTGTAGCGTATGTATTTTTGCACGCGCACGTTGATGGCATGAGAAGTGTTATTACTATCCTTTCTGCCGCGCCCGTTAGCCAGTTCGTCGCGATAGCTCGCAGCCTCAGAGAAGGGCCGGCCTACCCGGCTTCTCCGAGTTTAAGTGCTGACCGTTTTAATTCCATCAGTGCAGTGGGGAGCCTAGTCAGCCTTAAGGGAGCTTTAGGAAAGCGGTAGGATCCTGTTTTTTCTTTTATTTTGTCGATCAGTGTTCGACGGGCTCCGGGAGCCGAGCGGCGCGGCCGCGGCGCACATAAGGGCACGCTGGTATTGCTGCCTGTGCGGGCGCTACACAGCTTGTATTGCTGTGAGCGCGTTGGATCCCTGCCGTCTGTACTCCTAACGCACCTTGCGCAATCCTTTCCCCACGCGAAGGATACACATGAGTCCTTCGAGGTTGGTCACGCCACGCTGATACGAGCTATATCGCACGATGTGTGCATCGCTGAGCATGCGAACGGCCCTAAGACTTTTCTTCAAGTTGTGTCATTTCGCTGCCTAGTGATGTGCATGGTGACGTTGTCGAATGGGTAGAACTTCCTCTATAAGTTCGCAACAACGCCACGGTTGCTGCGTTGGGCACACGCCGAAGCGCGACAGAGCTGCAAGCAAAGATGGCGGAGCTAGACTTTCACAAAGCGCACCGCAATCCGAGCCCCGCTGCGTGGTCCGAGGAGGACGCACTCCCCCACCAGTAGGCAGCTGCAGCGAGAGGCAAGGCTTGGGATTTCGAGCATCGCGCCTCGTTACGACTTGCGCCCACAGCAGACGTACTCTGACCAATGCGCAGGGAGTAATTTCTTGTGCTGAATATAGATGGGACGCTCTGTTAATATTCAGCGCATTTTGCTTCCAGAGCAAGCACGCGCTTTCTCTTGGAAAAGATCGAGCGGGGGTAGATTTGAAAAAGAAAAAAAAAAATGTAACTAGGGAAAAGACAGCATTGCAGCCAGCAAGGAGGGGAGCCGGCGGAGGCCACGACGACCGTTGCAGCATCGAGGAGCAGGCCGGGTAAGGAGTGGCGTTCCCGCACCCAGAGCCTGCTGTCACCGTCAACCGGGCCAAGACGGACGGTTTCCGGTCGGCTACGGAGCGAGCCAGTCGGAGTTCGTGGAACGGGCCCCTGCGTCTAGCACGACGAAAGCTGCAGCAAAGAGCCCGCCTTGGCGCCGTTCGGTGCTCGCGGCCGTGGCTTCACCAGCGGGGGCAGCTTGGCGCCCCGCTGCCCTCGCCATCGGCGGCGTCAACGACGGAGGGAAAAGAGGCCGACCGGGAGCGAGCGGACGACCCGCTGAGGGGGGCCTGCAGCATGCTACGCAACGCGAAGACGCAGTTCCTAACCGTTCCCCGGCAGGCTGCCCTGGCTGACCGACGATGAATGCAGCAGCAGGCCTGCAGCAATCGACACTTCCAAGCCTGGCCGAGTGACGGTGAAGAAGCGGGACCTGCGGCCGCCGCACGTGTGCCAGCTCCAAGGTCGTCTCCTGTGGTCGTCGGCCTTGCCTCCCCCTCCGACACCCGTGGCTGTGAGCTGTCTGCAACTTTTTGTATATTGGCACTTTTCTTTGGGTTTAAACGGTTTTCTTTGTGTTTAAAAGTTAAACGGCGTTTAGCCGGCCCCCTCGATATATCCCTCGGTGAACGTGACTACTTTTAGCCGTACGGCGGTTTTAAGGAGGGGGGGGATGTGGGGATTCACAATCCCCTTCCTCCATTATAACGCCCGCGTGTAATTAACACGCGTGATTACGCGCGCTGGCAGAGAGGTTGGCGGAGGAGAAGGCACGCTGGCCACCCCCCGCCGCCTCCCGGGACTGCGGCGACGCTGCCGCGGGCTTCCCTCTTTCCTGCCGGCGTAACCGGGAGACCTCCTCTCCCGTTCCGTGTCGAGGAGCGCGACTGTAGCAACTCGCTGGTGTTCTTCGGCGAATGGGCGCGCACGCGTGCGGTTCATGATTTCCGCCGAGGAGACCACCGCCGTCACCGAGAATCGCACACTGACCGTAGGCACCGCAACGGGATGTGAGCGAGAAGGTGTGTCAGGTGAGCAGACACTTCCTCTCACCTACTTGACGCGCTTCCCTATTAGGTGGTTGTTATTTCACCCCCGTACGCGGCTTTCGCTCGCTACACGGTGGTTGTTCTTAATTGCTATTCTCTTGCCGTGTACTCGAGCAGTGTAATAAACTTTTGTTCGAGTACGCAACTCGTGTTTGTCCCCTCTGGCCCGAACCCGCCGCAGTGGCGATTTCTCGCACCGCGGGTTGGGGGTCACAGCTCTGTCTGCTAGGGCTGGCACGTCGGGGCTAGAAGGCGACTGTAGCGTCTAGTCCCCTCGTGGCGCATTCTCCTCTTACGAGAATTGAACACCCCCATAACGTACAGCCGAGAAGAACTGCTCTTTCTCATTTGAGGTCAGCGTCTCAACTACAGAGGAGGTTGTCATGCCAATGACGATGTCTTTATCATCTTTTTGATTCTCGACCGCTCTGTAGGCAACTTCAGGCAATGAATGGCATCCCTTGAGAACACCTGGCCGCACAAATCGAGTCAACAGATCCTCGAGAAGGCGGTTCAAGAGGCCCCTGAGCACATGAATCTGAGGAGCCTGCGACTGAAGTAGGCAGTTTGTCTTCTCAAAAAGAGGGATAACATTTTGGAGAAAAAGACAGCATGCCCTGCTTAGCTCCGATGACAAAAAAAAAAACAGGCGCTCTTCACGGGTCACGTGGCTAGCTTCTGCAGATGCCTCGCATTGAAGTTTCAGTTTCTTTACTTGTGGTGCAGAATGAACTCCTTTTCTTTTTAGTGAAGGTCCATCACAGTCGGTGCTTTTTTTTTTCAACACCTGCAGCAGCCTTGGGAAGGTGTGCAGCAGTCTTTGAGGCCGGCGCAGGATTCTTGGCGATTTGTAGAGAAGTCTTGGGAATCTGGTAAGACTCCAAAAACAAGCTCTGCTTATTACACTGTTTTGTTTCATTCAAGAAAAAGCTAAGTAGTGGTTTCCACTGGTCCAGCAGCCTCTTCAAACACTTCCCCAAAGACAGCCAACGTGTCGGCGAATGCTTCAGCATCTTCTTGACGTCGACGTCATGCAATCTTTGAAAGTCTTTTAGTCGATCTTTCCGCTTTGAGCTTTTCTCTAAGTAAAAAAAAATGTCAACCAAGGCCTCATCAACCTTTACAGGAAGACATGCAGCTCCTTTTTGGGCGGCCAAGTTGATGAGGTGGCATGGGCAACCAACCCCGATCAAAGCTGGTTGGGCCTCCCTCAATACAGTCGAAACGCTGTTTTTTTTGCCAATCATGACATGGGCATTGTCCGAAGACAATGCCAACAGGTTTTCAAGAGGCAAACTTCGGGACTTCATTTCGTCGAGAATCAGATTTCCAATTTTCTGACCCGTCGCTTCCCCTTGGATTGTACCGAGGCAAAGGAGGCGGCTTTCAACTCTACTGGTCTCTTTAACGAAGTATGTCGCAACAATAGGGTAAAGCTGCGTATCCCTATTGTTACTTCCGTCCACAGCAATCGAAAATACCTGTTTTTTTAGGGCATCCAGCAAAGGAGTCTCTGCGTTCGCGGCCATTTCACGAACAATTGCCGTTGTCTTCGTCCGTCCACAGGCGTAGCGTTTGGCTTCCTCGCACTTGGGGAACATTTTCCGGAAAAGTGGTCCAGCGTGATCACTGACACTGAGCGGTATGTTGTGTTCAACTAAAAACGCCGTGAAATGGCATTCTGCACGAATCACACCGAGGTCGCTGTCACTGCGAACAAAACTTGTCAGGCTCGGCTGGCTGTCCGCGGCTCGCACGTATCCTTGGTGCTTTTTCGAAGCGATGTGGATCTTTATGTCGGACTTGCCACCATGTGAAATGTTAACATCACAGGCACACGTGGTGCAAAATCCGAACTTCTCTCCTTTCTTAGACGGCACGAAGCACGGAAATTCTGCCGTGTACGACTTCAAAAATACTTGGAAGTACTGTCGCGGCTTTGAGCCCGCCATTGCACTGCGAAACCGCTGCTACTAAAACTTCAGAGTCACACTGAGTCGGACGCGGCCGCAGATCACGCAAAAACAGAGGCCTACACCAAAGTTGTCCAAACACGTGAACAAAGGAACAGCCACTAGGTTTTGGATATGGATTCGTGTTCCCCCGAGTAGACGATAGAAGTCACTACAACGTTTGCAGCTGCTGATGATGATATCACAAATATGTGTTGCCCTCTCGTGGCCGCCAAAGGTACCATAATAGATGGCCTCCGAGATTACCCTACCGCGCGTGTGCTGTTATCTCGGAGGCCATGATAATAAATGTCCGCATTTTTTTTTCCGAAAATAAAACATTTTCCGCAAAATTTCCCACAAGATTCGTAAAATCGTAAGACTGGTCAAAATTCGTACATTTTACGGAAAATTCGTAAGAGTTGGCAGGTATGCATTATCAAATTTTGTGATCACGAAACTTCCAGCAAGTCAAATATAAAATCCTATTGTCGGCTTAGCTATCTGAACGAGTTGAGTGGCAATAATTACCCGAAAATGACGCCAGCTATTCATCGGTGAGTTTTGACTGAGTCTGGGTGGTTTTATTCAATGAAAACGCATTCCTGAAGGTCCACAGCATGTCCAACATGCATACTTGGCCTTTACAGCCAGTTTACAGCAGTTTTGGTTTGGTGCCTCACGAAAACCAGGAACTGTTTCACCGCATGGCACGAGAAATGAGGCTGTTTCCGCCTGTAGCTTTTTTTTTTTTTAATGTAGCTGAAGAACGGCACTGTACAGGTAGTTTATTCTTTTAGACAGTGTCCGGGGTCAATGGGCTTCAAAATGTATATTCTAAATTTTCTTTGTTAACAACACGTCTGTAGATAACGTGCCTTTTCTATCTTATCTTTATCAACTCGCTACAAAAATGGTTATTTTCTGATATTTTGTGTTTTCCCTAATAAATATTTTGCTATGTAACTTATGTTGAATTCCAATGGCAGATCCGGATCAAGTTTTTCTGCTCAATTTTGGGGCAGTTGTATTCCAATGGCAGAATGGGAGCGAGAGCTGTCTGTTCCAAAGGCAGATTGGGATCAGGTGTAGATCCCGGATCGCTCCGCGGAGCAACGATATTTGCTCTGCCGAAATCAAGGAATTTGGCCGGAAGCGCATGTGCCGCGTCTCATGTTTCAACTTCTGCTTGTCACGACCGGCGCATCCTCGCTCGATCGTCACTGCACGGTGGTCCAAGCAGTTGTGGATGACATGAAAGCTGCACCTGCTTGCTGACCTCCAAGGAGTCAACTTTCACGGCAAAATCCTCGCAGTGAAAAATCTTGTGTGGCGGGCTGCATCCAAATTGAGCAAGGAGGGGACACCGCCAGCAAGCGCTGGAATCAGGCCTATTGCAGTGTGCAGCCGTCGCAATGACGCTTTATAGACGAGCAGTAGCTACTAGTCGCAAAAGAAGCTGCGGAAAAAGACTGAATAACCTACCTGTCGTAAGCTCTTCTTTTATGTTAACCTTACAAAGCATGTCACGTGAGCTGTATGCATGATTCTCAACGTTGTTCTTGCACACTTCGGCGGCAGCAAGACGACGAAACCGTGCAGCCAGCCATGACAAGGTCGACATTCGAAGCATTTTTTTTTTGCATTTAGATCTTTTAAATGGTTCCGCATCCCAACTGACGCAAGAACAAAGTTTCTAAGCATTTTGTACATTATTTGTATTATAACATGTGAGCCCCTGAATTACTGCAGGTAGGAAAAACTTTCGTTCCCTTCGCTTGAGATGCCATCGCGGTGTGCTCAACGTCGGCAACTTTTTCAAACGGCACCTCTCCGCTTCAAAGACGTGTTACCTTCGATCCAAGATTTCATTATGCTTTATCAGAAACGTAAAGATTCACGCCATTAGATACACTTGTTTTGCCAAAAGCTGCAAAAATGTGCTCGCAACAGAGCGAAAGCGACGGTGGCCATTGCAGGGGGCGAAGCCACGAGAACCAGTGTGCATGCTGACTGGCACACGTCCACCACGGAGAATGCTCCAGTTGGAACAAACACATTCCAATGTCAAATATGGAGGAAGGGATCTACGCCAGAATTATGCGCTCCGTTTGTGATTTGATTAAGCACTCGCAATCTGCCATGGAATTCAACATTATGTTTTTGGAAAGAGCATTCCATTATGTGCAATTTGGTATACTGCAACGTGCGCTGCAGTATTATTTGTACTGACAAAAAAATGTCTTCCAAGACTTACAAAAAAACGGCCATTTTCTCACAGTAATGAAAGAGTTAAATGCAGTGGCAGAAAAAAATTTTTAAATGCAAATGCAATTTTCTCAGAAATTTTCTTTTGCAGCTGGAAAAATGTCATCATGAGAATAAGCCACAGAATTGGTTCATACCAACAATGTACTAACTTCAATAAAGTTTTCTTCAGCAGTGTGGCTTTTAAATCAGGACTCTAGAGGCCAATAAGGTCAAAAGACAGCTGGGTTAAATGGGGTTAAGGAAAATGTAATCCTTGGCCCACTAGCAGTACATTAATTATAAAATGAAATACATCAGGGTGAGGCACCGCTGATAACAAAGGTACTGCCACCAACCTGATAAGGGTCAACTGTCATGTCATAGAAAGTGATGAAACCAGTGACAAATTCACAGTAGAGAAAATTGTGGGTCTCGTTGATTGTCCGCAGGCACCAAAATGTGTTGTTGTTGGCATTCTGGCAGAAACAGAATGGCCCATCTGAAACAAGAATGGGTGCCAACAGTAATTAGCACTTAAGAAGGTGGTGCTAGTCAGTCCTGCATAAAGTGAGCCTTAACATACTTAATTACTACTTATATCAAACTGTCTCAATATCCCCTTGAAAATTTCATGCAGAAGTACTGATGTGTTGTTAACATTTATTGAACTCCTATAAAGCAGAAATTTAATAATATATATGAAACTGTGCACAATGACCCTGCAATTGGCGCTCACCCTAATGGTGCCCCCGCGGTCACTTTTTGCGCACCGAGCCGGGTCAGCTACGCAGCCTTGGGCACCTTCCAACACTGCTAGTGCTGTAGAACTGCATGTCAGGGTGGTAAGCATGGGTCATGCTTGTGGTTAGCCTTCAGTTGGTGCTTAATTTCTACAGGACACCGCTGCCATGGAAGGAAGCCAGCCTAGCTGACTGAAGGCTTGCTTCACTGCCAAAAGCAATGCAGAGATAAACTGTACTCCAATTTTACTTGAAATAATATTGCATTTATAGTGTACCAGTAGAAGAATTAAACCTTTGGGTGGCAATGGCTTCTGCCAAAAAAGAAAAAGTGTTTGCAGTGACTTTGACAGAGAGTGAGACAGGCCTAGCGAGATCCAGAAAACGGTGTATTGCCACTACTCTGGTGGACAGCAGACGTCCACCGTGAGTACCCTGTATTCATGCTACTAAGTTACAGGTAGGCATATCTGTTGCCATGTTTTATATATCAAATTGCCGATACATCGAACTACAGTAAAATCTCGTTAATTTAGAAATTTTGAGCCTGTGGTCCCAGCTGATGACAATGTGAAGTCTATGGTGGTGCACACTCGTTAATTCGGACGTGGACGGGCCCGCAATGGTTAATTCAGAGGGCACAGCGGGATCGCCACGGATACAGCAATGAACCATTTCCTGCTATCTGCACAAGTCACGTTGTGGACTACCATAGTATGTTTGACAATAAATTCTTCTAGGGACACTGCTCCTAGCAATTGCTAGGAGCAATGTTTTGTAAATTAATGGGTCCATGCAGAGCTTTTAAATTTGACTCCCAAAGACATCCTCAACAGATTTGTTGCATTAGAACGTTACATATCCCCCTTATTGTTCCAAGGTCCCGTCAATTCGAACTACATGTAAATAAGATTTTTGGTTCCTTTTGAGCTTGATATAATATAAGTTGACTACAGTTGACTATGTGCAGTGTGCTGGTGCAAGAAGTGGCCCCCATTACGATTCCCACAAATGAACCTGCACAGCTTACATGTCCACAGGGGGGCAGTCTTCCAGTGGTTGTTGTCATGGGTGAAGCAGTTCATCTTCTCAAGGTTGCATGTGGTATTCTCAAACTTCGACTTGCGGCGAAACTTCCGCTCCTTGCGCCTCAGCTTTTCCTCTTTGGTCCTCGCATGCTCGCCTCCGAGATCTTCATGGCTGGAGGAAAAAAAGCTCACCAATAACCTACGAGGTTCTTGCGGCATAACCATGTGAACATTACTTTCTCCAGCTTGCTACAACATTACGTAACCGCCAATGTAAAGAAATCACAAAGGCATTAATGATTCTTTCTGAATCATTTATTATGCCATGGCAAATTCCCTTTTGAGGTGACTTGGATCATGTGGAATGCCCTGCAGCTGTTGACATTTCCTTCAGGAGATGGCTTTGAGTTCAACGGGATCATCAAAGCATTAAAATCAAAGAAGTGGACTAACCTCTGCCACCTGTGAGGCTTCAAACAGGTTGCAAGGGTTCCAGTGTGTCACCTGCCAATTACTTCCAGCCACAGGCATGCGCATAATTTATTGAGACTGCAAGTGCCGCTGTATAATTTCACGCGGGGTACTAATGCTGTAGCATTAAAAAGCCTGCTAGACGCACATTAGTGATTTTCGAGATTGCAAGACTTCGCACGATCGACGACAGCAACGCTGCCTCTGCACAATTTTTTCCGATACAGGGGTACCAAAGCACTCTCATTGAAAGCAGCTGGTGACACTAACTGCAGCGCACAAGGTTTGAAAGCTTTTTAGCTAAAAACTGACAAACAATCTGCACTTCACTGTAAACATGGAGGTCTGTGTGATGCAGCGCCTTCAACTATAAATTGTTTCAATGAGACATTGCTGAACACAGGACTATACCACAGAACTAGTGTTTTTTCCTATTACTGCTTGCTACTCATACATGCACACACATGTACCCATAATGCTATCAAATGCGGAAACACAAGCACATTCTTGGTTGCCACATGACAACTTACAACATAGTAGCATGTGGGCATGCTACATGTAATAAGCCATGCTTTCCATTGCTGGCAAAAACAAAAGCTTTGAGAAGCCCCGACACAAAAGCCCGAGAGCTTGCCAAGGCGATGCTTATAAGAAGGGGAATGAATGTGCAAGTGATCCATCAATCAACCTGTATCAAAATGAAGAGAGGTTATTGGACTGCACAGTCTGATACGATGGCTTGAACCTATAAAAGATGAGACTTCTTTCAAATAAACATCAGCCGTAGATCTCCACTTGGTGTGTAACCTACCCATAATTATTTGTACATGTGCAGTAGTCTTTACTTATCATGACCAACCGACTCACCCAACAATATAGTACTCTGTTATGCTACAAGGCAGCACTTCCAGGAACCAACTGCAAGCGCTTTTAATAACTGGATACTAACAAGCATAAAAATGATTGGTTGGCTTATAGGGTTTAACGTCCCAAAGCTCAGGGCTCTGGAAATTTCAACTATCTGGGGTCCCTTAACGTGCACTGACATCACGCAGTACTCGGGCGCCTTGCTTTTCCCCTCCGTTCTCGCTGCGGCCGCATTCTTGGAATCAACAGTCAAGTGCCATAACCCCTGAACCACCGTGGTGGGGCAAGCATGAAAATAACTTTCGAAACATTTGGTTCATTTTCAGAACACGAATCTATGTTATGCATGGCTGCAATTCCAACAAAATGCGACACAATTTACCGTTGCCAAGCAACGAAGGATATCAACTAAAAAAACATAAGCGACAACTAAACTATGTCATCATGCACCCAGGTGATGCCAGCTGCATTTGGTGAGCTTCAGAAATGCACTGAAAGCTACAGGTGCATGAAGTGTCTTTTGTCTCAGTCTTGCCGATAGTCAGCCATGACAGGGCTGCCACACTGCTTTGCAAAGGGTAGCCACTCGAAACCTGCCTTTAAATTTGTGCTCAACCCAGTCAAAATGCGCTCATTCTCTTTAACATAATTGGTATTTTCAATGTTTTCAACTAGCAACGTGGCAGCTAGCTGCATGACACAACTGTTCTGTGCGGAGAAAATTTTGCAATCCTCACTCTAAAGAAAGGATATTTGCTCAACGATAAACAGCAGGAATTAGAGGCTCCTTGAGCAACAGCAGAGTAGAAGGGCCCTCTTTGTTTTTCTGCAGTGCTGCAAATCCTTCGGAATGCACACGGTGGTCCATGCCAAAAAGCAGCAAACACGCCAAAGCAAACTTGGCACGCACTCTCGGCAAGAAAACCGAGTAGAGCAGGGGTACTCCAGCTTTTCTGCCTCACTGGACAGAAAAACCACCAAGATGTGTCAAGAAACTGCAGAATTTATTTCCTTTAGTTATAACCAAGTTTAACTTTAAGGAATAAGAGACATTTTATACGTATAGTCTCGTGCAGCCACGTTTCTTATAAAATGGTTCAACAGCATTTCATCTTTGGGACCTTTTTTGCTTACAAAAGCTGAGTTTCTATTAAGAGAGCTACTTTAAAACTAGAATGTGGCAATTATCAATACAGGACAAATTTTCAAGAAGAGGGCTTTGTCAGGCCGTTTGAGCTGTTTCTTCCTTCCATTCGACAAATTTTCCCTCAGCATTGTATGAGATGAACTAAGTTGCAAGGTCCTATCATGTTCATAGCAATAGCAAAAAAACCCCTAAGCATTTGCGGTAAAAAGAAAAAAAAAAAAAAAAGAGGCTCAACAGTACCAAATAACTACGGTCAGACTTCACAATAAAACATGAGCCCTTGCCAAGTGTGCTACAAAATTAAGAAACCTAAGAAAATACTGAAGGCAACACATCTTTGACCACCATCTGAAAATGAAGCACCATCCCCAAATGCAATTCAAGGTACACACTAGAATTATTTTCATTCCTATGAGCTGCACTAGCAGGAAAAGTGTAATGTGTTCGCCCTGCACAAGGAAGTGACTGCCATGGACGAAGCTGAATCAAGTAAGAAAAGGACACTGACATCAAAATGTTCGCGCTGCACTCTCAATGACTGCAATGGTGAAAATACAGCTCACCAGGGCTAAAATTACACACTGCATTTGACATAGAATTTAAGAGATAAATGCCAGTTCTGCCTGAAGCCCCATCTAGTTTCACTATACGCACTAGTAAAACCCTGAACACCAAAGCAAAATCACTAGCCACTACGAACTTCAATCAAAGCGAGTCTCAATCAAACCAGAAAAAATGCTTCTGGTCCAGCATTTCACGCAAGTGCGCACAGGGGCTCCCAACAGCGAGATCACATACCTGTCTCGGGAGAACACGCCTCGCTGTCCATTTGCGCAGTGGCACTGCCGCGGGGCCACTTCCTCTACCATTTCTCCGCCATCCTCAGCATCTTCTTCCTCTTCCATGCCCCTCGCCCTGCCCCCTCTGGCCGTTGCTGGTGGAACGGCCTCAGTCGTTGGCAGGGGTAGCAGTTGGTGTTTGTGGTGGCGGTGCTTGGTCTTGTGCTTCTTCAGAGTCCTCCGCAGTCCTTTGAGCTGCTCCAGCTTCTGGCGCAGTCGACGGATGAGAGCGTCTATGTGCTCCTTCTTCTGACGCCACAGTCGTCGGGCATTGTGGCTCGGTCGCACCGGCCGTCCGTCCTGTTTGCCATCGCTTGTCGCACACCAACGATCGTCAGGACCACACCGGCTGTCGCCCCTGGGCTGGTCGCCTAGGGCCCAGGGCTGATCACCACTGCTGTTCGTGCGCTCCAGAAACTTCATCTGCAAGGTGGAAAAGCAAGCATAAGAGTGCTATTATGACTGAACAATAATCTGGAGCAATGTTTAAAGCATGGAAACTGATTTTGGTGCACTAGGGACAAGCTGTAATGCTATCCTGGAGCAATTGGGAGCAATATGAAGAAGCTATGCTCTATTTCTGGGCACTCCTTGCCCATCAGGCAGCAAATTCAGAAACAGAATTATGTTGCTACGATATTAAATACCAGCTAAAAAACACTGGCAAGGTACCTTGTGCAGAGAATTCCTTGCATGGATTAACTTCGAAAGGGCATTTTCAAAGAACTTTGCTCACATTTTTACCTCGTTAATGCTGCTGATAGTTGAGATTCTGCTGCTTGCCTTGCACACTCCAGTTCTGCAATTAAAGCCATGTCCTCGGCAAGCCCTCCCACATACCATCGAGAACAAAGCGCGTGCCAAGAGAGAGCGCGGGGCATTTAGAAGTGCCCCTTTTAAGTACTGCAAGCAGCTCCCAACACAGCCCGATCTTGCTGGTGCTATGCTCCTGAGCACCGTATTCTCCTGATGCAGTGTTTCCATAGAATTAAGCGTAATATAAAGTCAGGTTCACATTGCAACTGTGCAATATTGTTCCTGCATGACATGACACAAATGTCATCCTCTAACTGGCACTGCAATGAATGAACCAATTACAAGCAAACCATTATTACCCCCATACAATGTATAATAACTGAGTGAACACATAAAGCAAGTGCAGGCCTGCAGCCACAGTCTTCAACAACCTGCATATTTTCACGCCAATTTATTGTGCACCAAAAATTGCGATCCCGCAGCCCGAGTGCCAACTTGTGCTGCCATTCAGCTTACAGAGTGAGCGAGAGAGGGGTTGAGGGGCTCCAGGAAGGGCGGAGTAACAGCCACAGTCCAACTTGTGCTTCCATTCAGCTTACAGAGCGAGCAAGAGAGGGGTTGAGGGGCTTCAGGAAGGGCGGAGTAACAGCCACAGTCATGTGACAGCAGAACACAGGAAGCACCCCCGGTGCACAATCTGCACAACGCATACGCCCCTGCCCTCCTGCGTCTCGATTTTGGCCATGCCAACACACACTGACCAGATAAATCTCCCGACTTTGGCTGTGCATTCAAAGACCCTATGCATGAGCTAACGCCGCAGTCGCACCGCACCACTCATCATTTCAAAAGAAACTCTGATACTTTCGGCAGACATAAAATTTGCCACCCAATTTCTGCCAAAGCATTCACACAAAGGCAGGTTACTCAAACGAAAATGCCACAGAACAGAATATGACTAAAAGCAGACCTGTAAGTATGTCTAACTTAAAAGCTAGATTTAAGTGCATTTTTTTCAGTGAATTCTTCGATGGCTCGCCACGGACAAACACGCGGACAGCACCAAGCTTTTGATAATCACCGAGTCCACCTGAGAGGATGCACAAATGCGTTTCGCAGATGCTAGAACCATCCTAACCAAAATCCTGGCGACCTTTTGTGCAATTCAAGGGACTGCTCAATCTAGCCAAAGGTGAAGACACTCGATTTTGTGCACTTTGGTACAATCTGGGCCATTTTTATCTGGATGGCGCGCAGCAGAACTTGCTTCACGCACAGTGGCATAAATATAGGAGGGCTAGAATAAGGTGAGCATGCATCCATGAGCCTGTCAGAAGGATTCTTGTGCCAGGCACACAAACACATGGCCTACATAACCATGGAATAGCTGACAAGCACCAGGTGAGTAAGTTCATGCACCATAAGCACTACAGTTTGTCTGTTGATGCACTGTAAAATCATGCTTTCTTATTTTTACTCTCCAAATACACTAGCTTTTTGACCACTTCTGTTCACTGTCGTCCACTATGCATCACTTAATATGCTTGAACAACAGTTCTTTTGCTAGCGTGTTTGCTGAAACAGGAATATATTCTTGGACACCCAACTAAACAGCTTCTGCAAAGCAAAAGAGACACTTGCGAGACACTAGGCGATGGGAACTACGAGGATGCGAGCGATAAACAGAGCCCTACCCACCTCCTCTTCAATCAACTCGTCCGCCGTGGCACTGAGGAAAGCAGACACCGCTTTGTCGTCTGTCAAGTCAAAGCCTTCCGCGAGACCGTCTGCACGCCGCTTTAACCTGACAGCCATGAAGACAGGCTTGAATGCTGCCGCAAAAGAAAAAAAGAAAAAGAATATTCTAAAGCACACATATTTCACAATTGCAAGACAGGAAAATAAAAAAGACTAACTAAACCCAACACTGCAGGCATGCAAGTGAGAAAAAATCTATGGCCAAATGCGTTCACATGGCCCCCCATGGCAATTCATTCACAAAATAATAATAATAATAAATAATTGGTTCACGGAAGGGAAAGGCGCAGTATCTGTCTCACTTGTTTCTGTGGACACCTAAACTGCACCATAAAAAAAGGAGGAAGGTGGGAGTGATCATGGAAAGAGAAAGAGGAGCTGTAGTGGAGGGCTACTTAGTAATTTCGACTACCTAGGGATCTTTAACGTGCACTGACATCGCACAGCACACGGACATCTCTTCTTTCGCCTCCATGAAAACGCAGCTGTTGGCGATCGGGATCGAACCCGGATACTCCAGAACAGTAGTCTGGCATCTTACTACTGCACCACCGCGGCGGAGCTTCGCACGATTAGCATAACCAGGTTTCTGAAAGACTAGGCCGACATCTGTGTGGTGTTTAAAAATTGTAATTTTTAGCATAACGAGTTCTCTGCGAACTTTGCCTTGCATGAAACGAAACTCACCGAAACTCACATCTTCCTGCTGTTCGTTTTATTCTATACTTTTTTTTTTCTTGTATTCTGTCTTGTCTCATTTGCACAGGCAATACACTATTTGCACCTTTCCCCTGGTCTGGTGCTTGGCTTATGGTGCTCATCTGGTTGGGAAATGGGTCCCAAGAAAGGGCCACAGTGAGCTTCCTCACATTCAGGGATAAGACTGCAGAAATAGATTTTGGAGCAGCCACGAAGCAGAAATGTAATCACTTTGTAGCAGCAATATCAACGTTTTCGAGCAACTAGAGCATGTGGTCATGCAGTGCAAATCTTTATTAAAATTGTGAAGTCCTCAGTGGACATTTTCGCAGTGCGACGTGGTAGAAGTGGTGCATGCTTACAAACGGTCCCGTCTCATTTTGGGGGTGCTTCATTGCACAGACTGAACAGCGCATGACCAGCACGCAGTTTCAGGATACTGGAAGAAGCGCTTGCAGTGCAAGCGAGGGAAGTGCACGTAGAAGTTGAAATGGGTAACGCCACACTCAAATAAAAATAAAACACCAGCAATGTGCCAATAAATGTTCAATACAAGTGACTGGCCAATGCGTGTGGGTGATCGCAGCCGCGAGATAGCGCGAAGTTAAGGACACCAAAACTATGCCACTGATCTGTACTTCAAAAGCAGGGAACCGCGACCGACCTCATCGTGCCGGCCACTGCAAGCGCGAAGTGCATGTGCACCAGTTTCATTAAATGCAGATTCGGGAGTACTGCAGTGCCTCGTTAATATGACTCTCGCTAATGTGAATTATTCAAATTATGGACAGTTTCTATAGGGACCGAGTGCTTTCAAAGTCTGTATTTACATCTCATTAATATGGAAACTTTACAGCTGTGCATGGGCTCGGGATGGACAGTTTCTATGGGGACCGAGCGCTTTCAAAGTATGTATTTACAACTTGTTAATATGGAAACTTGCTGCCTGGACTACAGCTGTGCATGGGCTCGGGCTGGCCCGAAAACCCGTACTTGGTCCGGCCTTCGGGCTTGGGCCGGGCCCAGGCCAAGGTATATTTGTCTCAGGTGGGCCGGGCTGGGCCGGACATCCTGATCATGAGTACATGCAACTTTTGCAAAAGCACGAATGGCCATGGTGAGATAAGAGTCTAGAATGCACAGCAATTTTCCATGTCCTTCCCAAGCAAGAGCTTCATTTTCATGGCGCCGACCCACCTTTCCTCCATGCCTCCTCGCCGTGAACAGATCTTGGGTTACACTGGCGCAAATGTTCAGGTATCCGTCGAGATATACACCACACTGTCGCCTACCATGTGTCTCGATTGCGCCTTTCACCTGCCTCGACATTACTCAAGTTGAAGCAGGACATAGCTAAAAGCATCCGCGGTGCACAAGTTTCTTCTTGTTGCTTGGTGCAAGCAATGCAGTGGCAACGCCTTGCCCGCATCATGAAAAGCTCAAAAGGGAGAATTTTCTGAGCCAACGCACCTTGCCATTTTCCGCAATGCATGAATGAAATGTCCTTCCTGCAGCTGGTGCAAAAAGGAAAGCTAAATTCAGTCACTTTCAGTCGATTGTATGCTGACATCACATATTTAAGTGAGCAGCTGCAGACGTTAACACATTTATCCAAGATGTATACATCATTAAACTATCATAGACCACTAGACACGTCAGGTTGCACCGCATTATTTCAATCACAATGGTGTCCAGAAAGAATATTGGGATTGTAGATCTGAAAATTGTCTACTTTCAAGTACACTGGCCACCAACTACACAAGAAAAGAACAGTATTTTTTAAAGATATTTTTTTTTCTTCTGCTATTCACTATTCTGGATGACTCACTTTATAGACAGTTTTGCCCTTCCCCTTCCGTTTGAATTAATGGGCCTGGACTGCGCTCCTAGACTAAATTAACGAGGGTCAAATTAACAAGCGTTTATAAAACACATGTAGGATTATAGTGGCCGCCACGAAGTGATCGCAGCAGCTTTGTTCATTCCCTAATCTTCCTAAGAAGCAGTCCACAGGTGCCATGTCTCTTATGGCACAGTGATTGAAAACGATCGCAAAGCTGGCAACCGCGCACCTTATTCGCCATTCATCACCACTTGTTGACTGCGCCATGGCCTAACGCTGTACCAATCTTACCTGCTGGTGTCACCAGGCCAGCTCTCGACACCAGCAAAGCATCACTTTCTCACCTAACTAGTATTACCGCAAATGTCAATTCCACAAAAGGAGAGCAAGTGACTTGACCCTCCTGAAATGCTGCAACCACTGGACGTTACTTAGAATCTGCGATGGCTGGCCATGAGTTCAGACACACAAGCTATCCCGTAATTTCCGAATATATTCACACCGATCAAACATATGCAATAAGTGCCGTGCCAATTGAACAGCAATCGCTATTGCAAACCATTTTGAATGCGCGCACGCCCATGGAAGCTGCGACAAGCAAAGCAAAAAAAAAAAAAAAAAAAAAGAACGAAATGTGCCGTGATTGCCTGGCTTTTCTGGGACAAACTGGCCCAATTTCGGTCAATTTAATGCTTATGGCGCAGAAAACGGCATTTGCATCAATATTGCATAATTGGTGCTGCTATCCCACCTCTGCATACAAAGTGTATTTCGACCTGCTATCGATCCATACTCCACGAAGAAGAGAGTGATGGAGCAGATTTGCATCTATCTTCTTGGTGTGCCTTTCTTGTACTGCATTTTTGTCAGTCAGCAATTTTCTCCTGTATTAGTGCAGAAAGTTCTTTGTACATTTCGTTTTTTATCAGCACAAACTATTATTTTCCGTGTGTACCTCTCTCCTTGTTATGTTCCAGATTCACCTGATTTGCCAAGTTTATTCTAATCCCTACTATTGTAATCAATGCAAGCACTGCCTATTGACCACCACGGCTGCTCTGCCCTGCCGAGTCAGGACCCAGTCAGGAGACCTCCTTTAGTCCTGTTTCAGTACCTGTGTACTACTGCCTAATTAAAATAAGGGTTGTCGAATGGCAATCTAAGGCTAATTTTCAAGCCCCGTTGTTGGACCTGGGCATGAGTGAATTGCTACTGGCTGTTTACCGCCTTTTATCTGGTTTTTGCATTGGTGCTACCACAGCATTTGACGCATGTGATATACGATTGAAGCTGCTGTTTTCTTTATTTTTTTCGTCTTTTCTAGTTCTTTCTTAGAATGGGTTAGCCCACATTGTTTGACTTGTGAATGTATGTGCTCCCCACTGCAATAATGCAATCACGGCGCAGCAGGAAATGCAAATAAATAAAATTTGCCTGATTTTGTAAATGGAATGAAGCAACGGTTAGAATGAAGTGGAAACTCAAATTTAGTAAAGTCAGAATTAACAAGATTCTACAGCACTAGGACTACATATTTATATAGCATATTACGGCGAAAGCCTTTAATGGCCCATACTGTCAGCGTTCATTCGTCCATTCACACCATAGCTGTCAATCAAATGACGTCATGATGACGTCATCAAAAAAATTAAAATCCTGTCTCCACCGGGTATCGAACCTCCATTCTTTAGATCCCCAGCCGATCGCTTTAACCAACTGCGCCATGCCCCAGATCGTGAAACACACATCATAATTCTCCTTGTCTACAATGAAGATGGTAGTAGCGATGACAATGAAGTTGCAATGAGTGATAATGACAATGATGACAGTAGCAATGATAATTACTGTGCATTTAGTTGATGATGATAATGAGAGCAAATGTGTTGTACAGTGTGTAGCAGCAATGCTTAGGCTTTCACATTTCTGCAGTGCAGATTCCACAAAGCTCTTGGAATTTTTTTTTTTTTTTTACATAATTGTAACTCGACTTGTTTTTTCGTTGTTTTTTTTTCTTTAATTTAAGGTCGGGAGGTTGATGCACAACCAAACAGAGCATGGCACCCTCAACAAAGGCAGTGACATTTGGTAATTTTGCCAATTTTCAGCTGTGATGGAAAGCAAAGGGGCTTCCACAGACCAAAGTCGGGAGGACGCTTTACGAAGCTAGAAGCCAAGCTTTCAGCGCACACCACTGAAATACATGGTCGGACCCAGCCAGAGGTGTGCGACACAGTCATGCAACAAACCTACGTCTGCATTTCGAATGCAGAGGGCCCACTTATCAGCATCAGCATACCAGCATGAGCTAGAAGCTGGCTGCCACACACAACGAGAAAGCCCTCGCCTTCCAGTGGTGCTGTCTCAAACTCTGCAGCTCGTTACAGCACTTGCTCCCCCAGAATGGCATTGCCCATCAAAGTCCCATGCATATGTCGTCATGACAAGCAACATGATGATGAACATGAAGTCAGCCCACAAGATGAAGCTCCTCAAAACCTGCAAGCGGCTTGATGCTTTTTGCATGGGCAGCTGTCCAACGCAATGTCGTGATGCGGCCATCTGCAAAGTGCGGGATTTCACCGGACAACAATGCGCTGCGGGACTGCAGTGGTAACTATAGGAGCACCAGTGACAACGATTGCAGAAGCATAAGTGTGGGCAACAAGCTCAGCAACTCTAAAAATTTTCATCGTGGAACGTGCCTATGAGTATTCCTCCCCTTGTCCACCAGCCCTTGGCATGCAATATGGCAGTTCACTTCACAGCCTTGCACAGTGTACTTTAAACAAGAAATACACACATCATGATATTCTATTACAGTCAAATGAACAGCGCCCAGGTTGAAAGGGCATAGTGGTGTCCCTGCCACTAACATACCAACACAGCAGTGCAACTTATACTCATGTCAGAAAAGCAAGTTTAGTGTCACTTTCAACGAGAGACACTCGCCTTTAGTGTCATTCGAATCATGTCACATGATGAACTTTAATGACACTCGCTGCTGAACACACTCGGCGCGAAGTGAGTTTGGCGAACTCACTACACTTTGTCCAGCAGGCGAGTGTGTAGCCTCGACAGCAGGGCATCCACGTATTAAATGTATATTTTTTAAGAATTACAATGTTTTGAAATTTTTATCGTAATTTCATGAGCGTTCCTTTTAATAGGCACGAGATTTAAGCTGTCGCCAAGAACGATGCGCACACTAGCTACCCTCTTTCTCAGTGCTTGCGCTAAGGCGAAGGCGTTCGTCTGCTGCTACATTTCGGTGGTATGCGTTATCTCAGGCGGCATCAATGATGTTGGAGTTATTTGTAACTCAATCTCTAGAAAGTCGTCACCTGACACAGAAGCATTTTGCTCAAGTGGCAGCCGAAGGCAGCGCCACTTTTCCTCCCGCGAGCCACCAGCGCCAAGCCAGCACCTTTACAGTGCATCCGGCCCAGCTGTCACCAGCGCCGAAAAAGTGTGTGAGAATTTTTTTTCGCGTAAATAATAAACCCTGGAGTACAGCAATGTCAAAAATGATTACTTCCTGGGAATCGTTGACCAGTACCGAGTCGCTAGTAGGCAGACATGGGCATCCTCACGAGGGTGAACCCTCATGAGGGCGTCCTCACCCTCACCTCGTGAGGATCTGAGTCGGTGAGGTGAGGGCGAGGGAGGATCGGCGCTGAAAAATTCGTGAGGACGAGGGTGAGGGAGGGCAGAGGCAGTGAGGGGAGGGTGAGGGAGGGAAAGATACAGAGTTTGAGGGGCGAGGGCAAATGTTCAACAAAAGGCATAGTTTCTGCAGTACGAAAAAACGCGGCAACCCGAAAGGCTAGAGTGACAACACACGTTCTCCTCCACTATGCATGTGTTGTATAGAAAACAGATGTAATGGAACGGGACACGGGCGCTGCAGCTATAGAGGAAGCAGGAAAGAAAGCCACAAAATTGCCCCGGCGCTCGTGGTGAAGAAAAGTCTAAAAACGACCCTAGGAAGCTGGAGGGAGTCACCGAGAGCGATGTCGCTGCTTCCAGCCTCAACAGAACACGACGGGACCGGCAAAGTACACAGGACAACCGTTTCTAACTGCTAACGTTCTTGCCATTTAGGGAAAAACACGCTCAGAAAAAAAAAGCGCGTCCGAAATAGAGGGGACGCGCAGAGAAACGAACACAAAAGAGCGAGGTGGGGTGATCTTATCTGCTGGGACCCTGCCACATGTTTTTCTTTTTTTTTTCCGTCCGGATAGCTTGCATGAGTAGCCGACGCATGAGAAGTGTTTCTTGACAGTGTTACTTGACTGTAGTTTTACATAAAGCTTTCATAAGTTGTGTAAATTACAATTCGCAGCAAAACCAAAGGAAAATGAACAGCAGTGAATTTGTGCTGATAATAGCTGCGATAAAATAAACCGCAGTTCAATATCAGTTGCGATCTTTGTCATGTGTTTGTAGAAACAAGAAGTATTTTCTCATTTCTTTTACCGTTTTTCGCTTTGTTGTAAATTAGCAAAATTGTCAAATTGTGCATTTATATGTGCGGCTCGTAATTACCATACTGGAGCGTGGCATTGGCAGTCTCTATATTGATACCTGATACTGATAGACACACCCTCGATAACAACACAAATTTTCCGTTACCCATCTGTTACACGAAATTCGAAACCGACAACACGGTCTCCTGTAGCTCCAACGCTGGATAAGCGGAGGCAGTTCAGTCGCGTTCTACCGACACCAGCTCACTCACACTTACAGACGCACGATTCCCTCCACGCTCAGTTTAAATCAGCCTGACGCGAAGCGAGACAGTTGATTCAAACGCTATCGCGTGTTCGCAGGTCAATCTATCATTGGCAACGTGTCGCACAAGAGCACCAGCGAACAGCGCATAGTTTTTTCTGCAATTTCTATAGCATTAAGTTTTACTTTTTTTATTTTCTTAAGACAGTTTTCTTCAGATAGGTTTTAACATAACATCGATTTGAAAGGAATAACCACAGCGTGTGAGCATTGAACGCAATTTCACGAAAGAGTTGTTTCATTTCCAGTGTCCAAAGTGTTCTCATTTCGTGTTAACCTGTTGAAGTCCTGTACTGGAATAAGGTTCTTTAATATTATTTGCTTTTAGCATCTGTTCTGTATTCAGAATAAGTTTAATGCATGGAAATGCCCGACGATCATAAAGCTGTATGTTGTCACAGACTCACGCATGAGGGGGGTATGACAATGCTGAACCGGGTTTAATTCTTTGCCGAATGCGCTTTCGGGTTGGGCGCGCAAGGGTGCTTGCAGTTTTTAGATACATGTGTTTCTGTTTGCAAAATCAAAGCGTGCTGGAGGTATCAGCCTCGCTATAAAAAAAGAAGGTATTTTAAGCCACCAGTTAGCTCATTCCAAGGTTCCTAAGAAGAGCATTGCTAAAAACTACCTGCATGCCGCTCTTTACAAAGCCTGCCTACATGAAATGACATGTATAGCGTGGATGTCTGGTTGCAAACACTGACCAGTGCAGGATTTCCCTTTGAGGTGGTCACCTCTGTTCTAAAGAACCTTGCCAGGGATGCTAGGGATGTAGAGCAGCACCGCTGCGCTGAAGAAGCGCAAGGTACAAGATCCGTTGTCATTCCATATTACTATCAAATCTCCCACCGCTTAAAAAACGTGGCTCAGAAAGGTGACGTCCTGGTAGTCATCACTGCACCCGAAAAACTGGCTGGCTCGTGCAATATGGTGCAAGGAAAGCACAAGCAGCTAAGGATGCAGTATCAAACACTTAGACAGGTTCATCCCGAGGGAGATTGCCGTCGTTTACCATATACCGATGTCCCGTGTCAGAAACTACACAGAACAAATTGGATGTTGCAGAAACGCCCCACTTCAGAGCTCCACGCATGAGTAGACGCACTGGCGGGGTGGTGGGGACCTGGCCGTCTATGCCGTCAGTGTCGTGGTTCTGTTCCAAAGGCGTGCGCCTCTTTCCGTGAAACGACAATCTTGAAGAAGTTTGCGTTCAAACTGAGCAGAAAAGTATACGAAGCATACTACATTAAGATAGAATTCACCACTTGTGTTAGCAAGAAGCCTCCGATAACTTAAGGAGTCGTACGTACGGCAACGTGCCAGTGTTTTTATTTTGCCATTACTTAATTTGCCAAGATCAGCTTCACTGTAGGGGTAGACCACGTTTATGTCGGCTTTCAACAGCTTCTTATCCAAAGCATGGTTTCCTGTGCTTGGTATGTCACGATATAAAGCGAAAAAGTGATGTAGGTTCAATGCTGCCGAATAAGGCGATCGCTGAACTGGAATTTTTAACTGACGCAAAGCAGGGTTTTGATTCGAGGAAAGCTACAAAACATAGATTCACATTCGGTTAGAGAGGTCCGTACTGAGTGTTTTTGACCTATGAGATGAGAGGGTGACGTCGAAGTCCAGCCCTCCAGGACGCTTAAACCTCGAGTAAGACCCGCTGCCCCAAAGCCACGCAAGCACATTTGTTGGGTTTGATTAAAACGGGCTGTAATTGTAGCTTCGGACTTTATGAGAACGTTTTAATAAGTGTCCCTACATTTTCTTAACATAAAGATGACCAGCTGAGATGAAATACCTTTATGCATGCCGCTAAGGCTAGAGTCGCGCCAGAGAGCACCTGTCTCGCATACTGTTGAAACGTCTGCCAGGTCTGAAGAAGAGGAAGACTCTTCGAGGGTTTGCGTGATACCTGCTCTCGAACGCGCAGCATTACCTCAGCTTCAGCGCCCCACATTCACTCTAAGACTGACTCAATATTAATAAAGCACACAGCTGAGATAAAAGTAAGCCCGATTCCGCGTAGTCATGGTTTGTCCTAGGATCTCCAGCTGGCAGGTTGAAACTATGACCGCACTGATTTTTGTACACCTGATTGTGCTTAGTCATTTCTGTGGAA
Organism: Amblyomma maculatum; assembly: GCF_055883805.1. Lineage (NCBI taxonomy): Eukaryota > Metazoa > Arthropoda > Arachnida > Ixodida > Ixodidae > Amblyomma > Amblyomma maculatum. Next base: position 92,811,714 of record NC_139347.1, read on the forward strand.
GGAAAGAGGCCTCCTCTCTTCCGCGGATTTCCCGTGTTGTTGTGCAAGCAGTTGATCGCTTCTCATGTGAAGCAGTGGAATGATCAGCGAGATGTCTGCTACTTTTTCTGTCTTGTGCCAAACACACGTATACACCATGTGTGTGTTGCAAGCAAACTAAAAACGAAGCAACGAACGCCACTACTCGTACTAGGCCGCAGGAAGACGTTACATTCGGCGGGCTACAGTGTTCTACAAGGTTGTAAGCCGGAACATTGTTAGCCGGGGCGCACCTCAGCCTGCACGCCCGAGAGCTTTGGTTGGCGGCTCTTCGTTTGAAGACCGCTTGGGAGGGCGACAGATAACGCACAAAACAATCAGCGTGCGCCTGGCTTTGCACCCTGTGGCAATGTGCCGACGACAGGCGCTAGACTCCCCCCACAGCGAAGGCAGCTGTCATTAGGAAAGCTGTTCAAAAAAGAAAAAAAAAATATCCGAGCGGTGGGCAGACCACGCACGCTAGCCCACGGCTGGGCTAAAGAGGCGGCTGTGGCTGGTCTTCTCAGATCTCCCTGAGGCACCGGGTGGAGACGTGAATGGACGTGGCAGCATTGCTCTCGGAAGGATACACACGCGTCCACCACCGTGCGTTCTTTTCCCGCTCTCTCTGTCCAAAGAAAGGGTCTTTCTTCAGTCCAATCTCTCCCCCCCCCCCCCTTCCCCCCTCAAAAAAAAAAAAAAAGAAAGAAACAGCGAGCGGCAGGAACGGCTGGGGAAGCCCTTCAGTTTGTGTTGCTGTGTCCTTTCGATTGGACCACTCAAGTTGCTGACGCTTGTTGAAACAACACTTTGGTGCGCTGTTGCAAATTCTATATGCTCAAGGACGTCCTTGTACTATGTGCGCGAATAAGTTTGAATTGTGGCAGTGTCCTCGGATATTATTGGGAAATGCGCGGTCCAAGTGAAAGATGTGTACAACGTCATGCAGGTTCCAGGTGAGTTTCATTATTTTGCCGCTCTTGCCTTCACAGTGCAGACAATCCGTTTTCCGGCTTTTGCATATGCGGGTTCTGTCCGGAATGAAGCAGATCAGCTAGGAGATGTGAACTTAGACGAACTGATGCAGTGTGCTGACTCCCGCTAGTTGGCGCATATGTGTTGCTCTTCTGTTCCCGTTTTATAAGCACTGCTTCTTTCATAAGTAATCCTAGATTTAAGAGCACTATTCAGGAAGCATAATCAAACCTTATGCATGAAATTCTGGCCTGTTCACTTTGCATATCGTACTGCTCTAGTTAGGCGCTGTCTCATCCTGCGGCGTTCGCGAACACCAGAAGCGCAACAGAGTTACGTGTTTCACTTTGCGTTTTCGGTTTATTCTTGGGGGAAGGCGGGATGCGATCAGGGCACATCATCGGTGGTACCTGCGACGCCGTGTCTTAACAATCGCATTTTTACGCGGCGTTTCCCAAATGACACTACATGTACATGACAAATTGTCGAGCACGGCCCCGGGCTCGCATGCTATGTCCCTCCATCACCCCCCCCCCCTCCCCCCTGCGAAGCGATCGAGGTTCATGAACCCCTGACTCCATCGAAATTTACGCTTCTGTGTGATAGCGTTTTTCTGTTAATTGAATTAGATTACATTGTTCTGTTGTCTAATATGCCGTATACGCCTCATGCCTTCCGTCTGCGGCTGGTTAGAAGTTAGAACCTCCTCCTTCCTCATGCGCGGTGTAAACGCATTTCATCACTCTATCTCCTTCAAACACATGGAGTGTGAACCGGTGGGCATGTTCGCCCGGTAAATTACGGCAGTGGTTATTTTTCTTCCTCCTCGAAGTTTCGCCTTTGATTGGCATGCTTAGGGCACTGCCAGAACTGTTCTTTGCACTTTTCACAACCTGTGGTTTCCATGTGCAGTGCATATCTTAATCTCAGCAACTGTCGATCGGAACAATTAAGTACCAGACGGCTCTTGCCAGTGATACGCTACAGCATGAACGCAGCCCCGTCATTTATTTAAGTCCATTGTTAGCTCGAGAAATTCGGGTTGCTAAATGATCAACGCGGCTTGACACTGCCGAAAACAGACGCAGAGAAGAATAGTTTGCGCTTACTTTGACTCACTGTAACATTGCCATAGATCGAAAATAATGAAAAATAACAAATATAAAAACTGCTGGGCATGAGGTGGAGGGTGAGGGAGGGCAAATGATATGAGGGTGAGGGTGAGTGAGGACCAGCAATATTTTTTAAGTGAGGATGAGGGCGAGGGAGGGGGAAGCATTTTTTTTAACTGAGGGTGAGGGTGAGGGAGGGCTGCCGATTTGAAATTGAGGGCGAGGGAGGAAAGGCCAAAATGAGGGCATTTGCCCACCTCTGCTAGTAGGAGTAATAGCTGCGATACAAGCAAATTTCTACTCACAACTTCATAGCCGTCGCTGCCGCCGGCGCAGCACCGCGCAGCTCACCCGATCAGCTTGTACATGTATATGCTAGCTCCGCTCCTTAGTAGTGTTTAAGTGAATTTCACCTTTCTCTTATTATCAGCAGACAGCAAGGCTGACAATAAGGCAGTGCCACGAGTGAGCCATATATACTATTAAGCTGGCCAATACGAAAGCGCAGCCCGCTGATACTTTGTGAAAAAAAGAACTATAGGCCTAGCGACGACCACGGAGGAGCGCATGGGCCAAGCGCTACTTCCACAGCACGGTCTGCCGGCCACGGGCGCTCACGGACGGCACTAAAGCGGAAAGCTAGTAGCATCCGGTGCTGTGAACGCTGCAAATTTCTCGCCTACTTTTGTGATGTGGCAGGGGCCGGACCTTTTTCAAAGTTGTGTACAACGACACGCCAAGCGAACGCTGTGAAGATGTGACGATGCTGCCGTACGTGGGTGCTGTGCCGCTAGACAGTTAGGGCTGCATAGAACTGCCGTCGGACATGATTTCGCGTGAGAAATGCACACTTCTATAAATCAGACGGCTCGTGCACTTTCCGTGCTCGAACACCGGTGACCCCACTTCATATGTAGGCGCTACCAGCATTTTCTGGGTTAACGATGCAAACCAAAGTTGCAAAGCTAGGTTCGCATTAACCACGGTTAGCAGCATAACTACATTAAGAGATAAGGGGTACAGTTGAATCCCGCCACAACGAATACCGCCACAACGAAATTTCCGCGACAACGAATAATTTTTTATTCCCCGCGAGTATCCTATAAGAATTAATGGCCTAAATTTCTCTGCACAACGAACCATTTTTGCAGAGCGTTTCCGCTTCAACGAAATTTTCGCATTCAAAATCGAAACCGAAACTAGTTTTATTGGCGAGAAGTCCAAGTCAAATCCAAAGCCACATTAAGCATGAAATCACGTGATTGCAGTTCCGCCATTTTGGCTTTGTGTCGTGGTCGCGTTGTTCACTCGCTGCCTTTCTCTTCGACAACGACGAGTTTTCATCCGCAGGACACGATGGCAACGCAAGTGAAAAAACGCAAAACTCTTTCCCTTGAGCAAAAAGCTCAAATAATCGCCCAAGCAGAAAGCGGAAGGAAGAAAGCGGCAATTGCTGAAGACTTCGGAATTCCTGCAAGTTCGCTGTCAACGATTCTAGGCAATAAGGACAGCGTGAGAATGGCACTTGCTTCAGGCACATCCTCGAAGCACAAAAAGGTGACGCGGCCCCTCCATGAAGAGTTGGACAAAGCAGTGCATGCGTGGTTTGTGGAAGCACGAGCCAGCAACGTCCCCCTGTCCGGAAGCATCGTCCAGCAGAAAGCCTTGAACTATGCATGCCTACTTGGCATTGATGATTTTAAAGCCAGCATTGGCTGGCTAAACCGTTTCAAGGCCCGCCATAACATCGTTGGAAAAGTGTTGTGCGGCGAGTCAATGTCAGCAGACGTGGACGGAGCAGCTGCTTGGAAGGCGAGTAACATGGCCGGAATTTTAAGCAACTTCGCGCCTGCAGACATTTACAACGCCGACGAGACCGGGCTATTCTACGAGATGTTGCCGGCTAGGACGCTCGACTTCAAGGGGCAGCGCTGTCACGGCGGCAAACACAGCAAAAAACGCATCACAGTGCTGCTTTGCACAAACATGGATGGCTCGGACAAGCGTCCGCCGTTAGTCATAGGCAAAAGTGCCAAGCCGCGCTGTTTTAAGGGAACTCGTAGCCTACCTGTGCAGTACAAGGCGAACAACAAGTCATGGATGACCCGCGCTATTTTCACCGAGTGGATGATGGCATTCGACCGCGACATGAAGCGGCAGGGCCGTAAAGTTTGCTTGCTTTTGGACAATTGTTCAGCGCATCACTCCGACGAAGTCAAGCTCACTAACACGGAGCTGAGGTTTTTCCCTCCCAATTGCACGTCTGTCTTACAGCCTCTCGATCAGGGCGTGATTCTTAGCCTGAAGCGCGCTTACCGCGGGAGGTTAATTCAGCGGCTGCTTTTTAACACTGAAACCGGCCGAGACACGAAGGTGGACTTGTACGTGGCACTGCAGATTATGTCTGCTGCCTGGAGCACACTGGGGCGCTCAGTAATTGAACTGTTTCAGGCACGCCGGATTTGCCGAAGGTCGACCCGTACACTCTGCTGGCCTAACACCAGGCGTTACAGACGACGACGAAGAGGCGTCACCGGCTCCGGGGATCGCGGCCGCCTGGAAAACGCTGGGAGAAATAGGAACCGTGCCGCCTAATCTCGAGCTCGACGAATACATCGGCGCTGACGCTTGTGTTGTTGTTCACGAAGATGTGAGTGATGAGCAGATCATAAAAGCTGCCCGGAATGATAAGGACTCTTCCGATGAAGAAGACGACGACGTACAGGAAGCGCCGGCTGCGGCAACCGCCGTACAGGTGATGGACGCTTTTGATGTCATCAGGAATTTCGTTGCTGTCCGAGACGACGATGTTGCAATGGGTTTGCTGACCGAGTGCGAAAATCGCGTGACGGCGTTGCTCGCCGTGAAGCGTAAGCAAACCAAGCTTACAGATTTTTGGCATTAAACGCCTTTGCTGCTGCTTGGGCAATTCTTTCTGCGTTTCACGTCAAATTTTTGCGATAACGAAGTTCCGCGAGAACGAATTTTTTTTCGTGCACCGTGAATTTCGTTATAGCGGGATTCAACTGTAATATTAAGAGATAGGAAGCATGCAGAGTGGGTCAGAGAAATAACTCAGGTTACCGACATACTAGTGGAAATTAAGAAGAAGAAATGGGCATGGGCAGGACATGTAGTGCGAAGAGAGGATAACCGATGGTCGCTGAGGGTAACAAACTGGATTCCAAGGGAAGGAAAGCGTAGCAGGGGGCGGCAGAAAGTTAGGTGGGTGGATGAGAGGATGAGATTAAGAAGTTCGCAGGGGTCAAGTGGATGCAGCTAGCACAGAACCGGGTTAAGTGGAGAAATATGGGAGAGGCCTTCGCCCTGCAGTGGGTATAGTCAGGCTGATGATGATAAACGAAGTCGGTTTTGAATGGCCGTGCGACATCGCGGTGCTTATTTAGTCAAAACCATGTACTCAAATGCACATATAAGCTCTGAATATAAGCTTGGTGTAATTATGCTTGCAATAAAATTGAATTTTAAGGTATTTTCGTGAAAACAAAATCTCCACATAGGGCAGCAGCATCCGTATCAGCACTGCCGTTATTTCAAAATGATGCTTGATTGTGCCGTGTGACAGCGAGCACCGAAGTGTCATTCTTCCTATGTAAGTGCACTTCGTGAAAGTTTCGCTAAACTTGCCCGTGTGACTGCGGCCTTCCAGACACTGTGTGTAAAGCCCTTGATGGAACTGGTAAAAAATGATATTCTCACTAAGATTTCACTTCAAATGCGGGCAACCATTGTGCAGGAGTTCATCCGATATAATCACTGCGACGCAAATGGTTTTCAGCAGTTTTTTCAGGCACATCTAAGAATTCGAGCCTTCTGTATTTAGGACATTTTTTTCTGGCCCCTTGAAAGCCGAATTAATGAGAGTTTACTGTATTTAGCAGCAATATGATGGCTCTACTCTGCTTGATAGAAGTCCTTCCGGAACAAAAAAAAGCAGTATATGTGGAACCGTGTATAAAATTCATACTGGACTTTTCAGCAGGGTATTCCAACTTAATCTGTACAGTTCTGGTTTAACATTAACTATAAGTACCATGTCAATTCTGAAATAAGCAAGACAAACAATGTTTGCCATTTTTAACCCCCCATTAATTTAGTTTTTTTCACTGATTAGATACTGATTGATAATCTAAGTCATTGTTTCCCAATAGTCGTATTCGCACACCCAAGAAAAAAGCTACCTAATCCTCACTGTTTGAATAGGAAAATATTCCTTTTCATCCCTCTCTGTTTCATGACGACAAGGAAGATGCTCTGCTCTGTCTGGTACATTTTTCTGGCACATGATGGCCTTTACTCGCTCACTCACAAACACATCCAGCCAAGAATAACCAGACCAAGCAGCTCACCTTGCTTCACGTGCTCTCGCAGGAACTTTCGCTGCTGCTTGCGCTCCTCGGGCGTCAGCTGGGAATTCGTTGGTTCCATGCGGTGGGCAGCCAGCATCATCGTGTGCACTGCTGCTGCAGACGACGCTGGCAGTTCCTGAACCATGTGCGGCGAGTGCTGGCCATGGTGGTGGCGTCGGTGTTGCTGTTCCTTCGAGTGCTTCTTCAGCTTTGCACCAATGGGAGGCAGTAGAATGGCGTCCTCCCGGGTGTCGTCCGCATCGGGCAGGTGGTCCTCATTGTCCTCCTTGCAGACGCAATTCTTGCGGTGGTGGTGGTGCTGACGCGGATGTCGGCAGCGGTGCATGTGCCACCGCTTGCCATCGTGCACACATTCCCACTTCTGCGAGAGACACGACAAAGACATTCAAGGCCAACTGCCTTCGTATTACTAATACAATAAACAAGCAAAGCATGCATACTATCAGTGTCTCCTGAAAGTCTCATACACACAACATGACCATGCAGCATCAGAAAGAGCAGAGCTTCTTCGTCTGAACCCTAGGAAACCATTTTATGGCAAAATTAACAAACGCACGAATACAAAAGCTTTCTTCAAAACATTTACCTACGGTACAAGCACAGTAGGGTAAATGTGTCGATTAGGGCCCCAATATTTATTACCACCAGCCTGACTATATCCCATATAAAACAATTTTCTCCCACATCCTCAAGTTATCCTTCTCCTGTGCCAGCTCAGCTGCGACCAATTAATGAACCCCAGGTTGTTGAAATTTCGAGAGCCCTCCACTGTACAGAGAACTTTAAATCTTAAAGGCCTCCGCTATTTTATTCGCAATACAGTGCAGTAGAAGTAGTGCCTACTGGCCCCGTCATAGGCTACTGCACTGCACGAACTGAACAGCATGTGGCCAGCGTGCAGTTTCAGCGTACTAGAAGAAGCACATGGATGCAAGCAAAGGGAATATGTGGAGGCGTTAGGACGCATGAAACCGCTCCCAAATAAAAATAAAAGAACAGCGATGCGGTAAACAGTGTTCAAAACGGCACAAATGACCGACCCGCGCACTGATCGCAGCCACGGGATGATGTGAAGTAAAGGAAACTGAAACTATGCCACTGAGCTGTACTTTAAAGGTAGGGGGCTCCAATCTTCGTAGTGCATGTCATAACATGCACAAGTGCCTATTATACACCACTGTTCCATTCAATCCAGGCTCGGGAGGACTATAACAGTGATCGCTGGCTGCATGGTACGTACCTCGATGCAACTCCCCACCCCATCAGAATTAACCGATGCTAGCTTGCCCATGTCCGGAATAACAAGCATTCAACACCAGACTTACACGGGGCTATACCACACTCCCAGTCCAAATCAATAAAGGTTGAACTGAAAGGATTTTACAAAACTTGTGCAGAACTAAAGCGGCTGCCACAAAGCAACCGCAGGAGCAATGCGTACATGCTCTGTCCATTCTGCAATGTTTCCAAGATGTGTTCCGTATGTGCCGCGTCCATCATACCAACGAACATGCCGATTCTACGAAAGATGACCCAGTTAACCAACGCAACAGTTATGAAACAGTGAACGCTGTTTGGTATTCACGACGGCTGGTCGCGAGTAGAGAAACAATTAAAGCCCGCACCTTCCGAATATCCACATTTTTTGAGCACATACAATAGGTGCGGTGAAAATGAAATAGCAATCACCGCGTCTGTCGTGCACGCCTGGCCCTTTTGGTTGAAGCTGGGGCAGTTTCGGTCAATTCAATTCTTTTGGCGCAGCGTGGAGCAGAAAATTGCATTTGCATCAAAATGGCGCAATTGGTGCAGCTGTCTGGCCCCTGCGCCTAGTAAATATGGCGCACTATCTAGATTAAGGCTGCTCGGTTCCGCAAAATTTTCAGGTTCAACTTGCCAGGCATGAATTGACGCGTTCAACGCACTTCACAGATTTTCTTTGGCTGAAAATTTAGTGCCTCAACTCCTGAAACATTTCACTAAAGCAGCGATTCACGGTTCCGAAAGTTTTTTCAGGGGCTAACTAAAAGAGAAAGGGCAGTGATTCTTTTACACTAGGAGACTGCTGGTGCAGAGAAATCTAGAAAAATAAGAAGCCACAATATACCTCAAGCAAGTACAGCATCAACCAAGCAAGAAACCCAGATAGAGTCAAAACTCGATTAACGAAAGTCCCGATTTAACAAAGATATCCCGATTCCCCATCAGACATCACATGGTCCAATGCTTTGAGTAATTCGAAATAACAAAACTCTTTTCACTATCCGTCCTGATTTAACAAACCTTTTGCTAAAAAATGAAGAGGAAGAATGACTATTTTTGGTCTATTTTGTACAAAATGTTCAAGAATGTATTGGCTGTAAGCCAACGGTAACATCGTGCAGCAACTACGTCCCACTATTGCCAACACCGGGACAAATTATGGTTGCCCTTAATCTGCTGCGACAGTTTGCCGGAACACAGGAGGGAAGAATGAACGAAAAATTCGGGCAGATGGTGCTTACAAACCGCAAACAAGCAAAGATCAGCGACGTCTTTGCTGGGAAAGAAATTTAATACCTAGGACTCTTCTTGCAGAGGTAAAATTTCGTTGCTACTTTTCATGCGCGCTGTCGGTGTCGAATGGTTGCGTGGGCCGCAATTTCATTGTAGCAGCACAGCATAGTGGACAATTTGGTATTGCATTAAAAGGTAACGTAACAGTACAGCATCCCTGGGCCTTCATTTAAGTTGATTGTTACATTCTTTCAAAACATGATTTCATTTTCAGCACATTTAGGCTTTGCGAATATGAAGCCGCGGTCCTTCCTTGATGCCGCGACACCATATAATAATCGAATGTATCGGATTAAATGACTGAAAAATGCCTCCCTCGATTTAACACATTTTCAAGAACATTTTCAGAAATAATGGTCTCGCGTGATCACTCACGCTCAGCGGCAGGTTGTGGGGACACGCTCTGCCGAAACGCTATGTACGCAATTCCTGCCCATGCCACTGATGAAACAAGCCGAAAGGAAAGTAAAAAAGCGAACTAATGTTGCCACTTGCCTAGACACATGGCTCAAAGCCCTGACTGTAATTATATACATGGAAAGTATGCAGTAAAAAGCCATATCAAACGACAATATAAAGAATCACATGCCTATAAAGGCGTCATACACCACAGCCATATTCATTTACCACATGACTTGCAGTAGACAGGAACAAAAACGCCAGCTACCTGGTGAGGCTGACAAGGTGAAGGATGTCTCCCGGAGCTACACTTGACATGCAGATTTCGCTCTTTGGTAGAGTTGTAGGCACCATCAAACAGATACTCCTTCGAAACTTTGCTGGAAAGGAAAAAAAAATAAACGAAACGACATGTGATGACAGTACAGAGAACATAAACTGCAGGCGATCACTGAATGTTTGTGTGAAGAAAAGAATGCAAATATTTGTTATCGCAACAGACTCAGAAATGCTGACACATAGCAATACTTTTAACCATAGACTCCTAGCCAAACTCTGGAAGACACCTTCTGTGCATAAAAAATTGTGGGGGCTTAAGCATGGCTTGAACTTAGTGATAGAGCGAAAGCTGTGAATGTTGCAGCAATAGCCCCTGTAACACCGCCTCTTCAATCCATATTTTTTTCACAACTTTTCTTAAATAATAATAACTGGTTCCCAGGAAGGGAAAGGCACAATATCTGTCCAATTTGATTCTGTGGAAACCTGAACCATGCCATAAGGGAAGGGAGGAAGGTGGGATTGAAAGCAGAAAGAGAGAAAGAGGAGCTGTAATGAAGGGGGATATCTAAGTGCGCAGACATCACACAGCACATGGACATCTCTTCGTTTCGCCGCCATCGAAACGCAGCCGCTGGCGGTCGGGATCGAACTCTGGTACTTCGGCACAGTATAATCGGGCATGTTAATCACTGCACTGCTGCGGTGGGGCATACTTTTCTTTAAGTTGCGTTTTGGGGAAACGAAGGCTCAGGATACTTTTGGTGGACACCATGAAATCCTGGACACCCATGCTTAATTAAGTCAAGGTCACTTGAAGGCCAAAATGCCTTCACCAAAGCAGCCTAAACAGTTCCACAGGCAGGAATCAAGTCAATAATTCAAATAATGCCACTCTCCATTCGTCTGCTGCTGCTGTTCATTGTTGTCAAGATAAGGGGATTAGAGGCAGCTCTGCCAAGTTCCTGCTTCACATGTACAATGCACCTGCTTGCATTGCCATTGCGAAGGAAGGCTGAAACGCAGCTACTAAGGCTGGAAGAACAAGTCTTCAGCAGTGCACCAATCATCTGCACCCCAGAACAGTCCCCAAAGGTGTCCCTCTTAAGCACGGAAGCTAATTTCTTGAGTTTTGCAAAGGGCTCACTAGCCAGTCTTACCGCTTGACCCCATATTTCGTGTAACCTTAGTCTCTTTGGTCACACTCGATATTGTCAGTTGCGGCATTATCACTTTCTTTGCAGCGCAAGATACACCAAGATTTCTCTGAAACGATCACAGCAAAGTGCGGCTGCTTTCAAATTGTTCCAGATCATTCTAGGTGCCTTTGGTAGGTTTATCTCCATCTTCCTTTGCTGTCTTTAAATTGTGCATTGCCAAGACCAGCCAGCGTTCTGAAATTCAACAACCGCCAAGCACGTTTGCTTCTATCGCCGCTGCCAAGTTGTACAGTTCCCTGGTCAGTGCAAGCCAGCCCCAATAAAATGTTCCTTTAGGAAGCTCCGAGCACTGTACTACCGTCATTACTATTGACAATGAGTTCAAGCCCTTCTGCTCAATAAAGACACCTTTGTACATGTCGAGGTGTGGCAGTAACCAGAGCTTATGGATCCTACCAGTTGGGAAACCCCGCTTCAAAAGGTTACTAGTTTTTGTACACATTTTTCAAGTGCCTATGAATTGTCGCGCCATCTAGAAGTGGTCAATAGAAGCTTTTTGCTATTGGCCATCACTGCCTTCTGGAAATCATTTTTTTCTTTCTTGTTTCCCATCTTAAGTGGATAACGGCCGTTACCTCTTAAGAATTTTTTCGACTGCAACTCTTAAACTATTTTATTTTTCAGGTGGTTGTGCATTTATCAACAATCTGAAAATTTGCAACTTCGACGCAGTTCCCTTCAACGGCCACGGGCGCCGCCACTATTTGTGTACACTAGAATTTCGACCAATCACAACTGCCATTTTTTGAGACATGGGCCCTATGGGAAGTTTCGCAACTGGTAGTATTGAAGAGTTCCGGAAGTAACAAGCTTTAGCAAAGCAAGTGAGAACATTTAAAACGAGAAACGTGATACTGAGGGAGAGAATAGGGACTTTTTCTTCTCACACACATACTCACCCCCTCTCAATAAGGAAGCTGTCTCTCCATGCTTTCCTTCGCTTTATCTCAGTTCGTCTGTGGCCATTTCTACGTAAAAGCAAAAACAATATATAGCAAATAAAGAAGCATGTCTGTGCAATTTTTCGGAAAAAAACCTCCAAACCTGTCATGCTGTCAAGAAAAACAAAATACTTACAGGCACTGCAATAAATAAATAAATAAATAAAAAAGAAAGTGTAAACACCAGAACACTCCAAATTTGCAAAAAGCAAACATCTTTTGCAAGCTACAAAGGCTTAAGTGATACAAAAGGTTCGTAAAAAGAAGTGAGCCAGTGCAGGAACTGTTCTAATACTGCAAGAAAACCATGCTGTCTCTAATATATCAAACCTGAATAGATTAAATGATTCTGCACATCAAACAGCTGAGAGCAATGCTCTAAGAGTGCGTGACTTGGGCAGCACATGGTGTGTTCAGGTGCCAAAGGTTGCAAAACAAGGAAGAGGAAACTGTGCCATAGATCACCGCTTTTAGTGCACTAGCACAGCTGACATGGCACATTCAGGCTTATGGCACCTGCATTGTCCTCGCAGCATCGTGCTTTGCAAAAACTGGAGTTGTGCCCACGAAAAAGAGGAAGAAGCTTGGTTCAGTGTTGAAAGCCAACATCGCTCGCAACCACTGGTGTGATACAGCTTTCACCTGGGCCCGCTTGCATGGAGCAAATTTTTACAGCCCAGCTCCTAGCTTTGTCTATTCGCAGTCTAGACTACAAGTTCGTTTTGAGGAAAGGAAAGGTGCAGTAAATGTTCCCCTTTAAATGCTGAAGATGAGCCAGTTTTGAGAATTAGAATAGGGTACTGTTTGCTTGCAAAAATTGTGAGCAAACCACAGGCCACTAATAGTTAGGACAATGCAGCTGCTATGGCAGAGAGAGCTAACACAAAAAGGAATTCAGAACCAGCAGTCGCTGGTTTACGAACTCCAAAAAAAGGAGTGTCAGCTTAGAGCAAGGCAGAGTAGAGGCAGCGGCATCGTTTACTTCATCATGATACCAAAGCAGGTGCAATAAATGCAGGCTGTTCCGAGTGAGAAGATTTGTTTCTTTATCGAAGCATGAAAATCTTGTGAGTTACAATAAAAGCAATTGCATATTTTTTTCTAGCCAAGAAAAATGGGTGTGCATTAAAATGAGGGAAACGTAGAGCACAATACCCATTACTGTCCACATTACTATATCGGAATGAAAATCGGCCTTTCCTCCTTCTTTCTCATCTGTAGACAGAAAGCAGAAATTGAGAAAGGCACAAAGGAGTAACAAACCTGACTGCATTGAAGGCATCTTCCAAGATGGGAAAGATAGACTTGCCATCCATGTGCTCCGGAATATCAACGCCCGCAATATCTAGAAAGGTTGGCGCTAAATCAATATTCAGTACAATATCTTTTAACCTGAAAGTGCAAATGTTGAGAAAGGAACATTACCTCGAACAGCTTACAAGCAGTCAAGCACAATATTGCATACAAGGCATGAGTCAAGAACGGTTTTAACAGAGGAAAGAGGTGGTATAAAACGTCAATACCTAAACCTAACGCTGGCACGTGCTACTGCTAAGGAAAGGACCTCAGGCTTATTAAAAGAAATTAAGAGGACAGACACATAAGCTTCGCCTTAGGAGTATGCGGCAGCACCTTTAACACTGCCCTTTTATTCTGCAAATCTAATTTTTTTTTTAATCTTTTAAATTTTAGAAATTGTTGCTGTAACACCAGTACACATTCCAAACACACATTAGTAAGTAAATGCACCACAAAGCATTGAAATACTAGGTGCCCTTCCAACATGCTTAAGTACCAATAACCCTTAGTGACCAATGCGTTGTGTTGCGTGCTCGCCTGGATTCAAACCCCACCAATGATGACAATTTTATTTGAATGAATTACTTGTATGTTCAGAAAATTCCCACTGAGAAACCTCCTCATCAATTCTGGCTTCATTTGAAGCCTCCCTTAATTTGTCAGCTTTTTTTTAATACTTTAAAGGTCCACGGAAACGGCCCCCAAGAAACCACTGATAAACGTGTTCAGTGTGTAGAACACATCCTTTTGAGCATTAACGCAAAGTATAACTCCTTGGAACAAAGCCAGCGATTTATTATTAATTTTTAAAAACAGCGTTTTTTGAAATTCGCGGGCAGAGGGAATGTCTCTTGGCGGTGTCGCATGGAACTATTTCCTAATCCCGTGACGTCACGGGTCGGTTGACTGGCAAGGCTTGCTAGAAGCTGCCATTCGCTGCAGTCACTGCAACCATGACGTCACGAACACACTTCAGGTAGCTGCGAAAGTCGTCTGCTCGTGCGCTGCTCGAACTCTGTGCGGGCTGTTACAGCAGTTACAGCGCGCCGCCCTAATCGGTTAGGTGGCCATTGCCCATTAAGTGCAACAACCGAAGCGACGCAGGGATCGGCAGAACGAAGCTGCATTTACAAATATCTTATTTATATAACGTGGTTTCAGGAGTATCGGAGTGTCGTCCGACGAGGCGTCAACAGCACGGTTAAGCACCGCACGATGGCAGCACCTCCTCGACCGCCGTAAACATCGCCGCTGTGGCCCCTCCTCCCGCATACCGTTCGCGAACCACATGGCGGATCATTAGCACCGATGTCCGAAATAAAGCGTGCTAAAATTTGTTGGCGTCTGGAATATTGAGCCAAATATCAAGTATGAAGCCCTCGTGAGGATCGCTGACCAGCAGCAAATTGCTGGTAAGAGCGATAGCCGTGATACAAGCTAGTTTATGCTCAAGCCAGCTGCCGCTGGTGCATTTCGGCTGATCCGATCTGCTCGTACTAGCTCTGCGATTAATGCGTCGGCAGAGTTAATCCTATAATTATTTTACTATGGCAGGATAGGAATCACTATAAGGCAGTTTCATAAGTAGACGATTTACGACAGCGTTGATCATGTTCCAAAGCGTCGACCGCCGCGGCTTCGAAGCGAAACAATAGGCCTAGCGACGACTAGGGACGGTCACGCACGGCGCCGGCGTTCGCCGCGCTCGCACGTTCCACCCCCGCGGTAATTGTGTAACGTACCTCAGCCTGCTCGCGGCATCCCGTGCTGCAAGCGTTGCAAACTCGAGCACTTTCATAGCTAAGGCCGCGTATTTTTTGGCGTTCTGCTCAGCAACAAGCCGTTCAAACGATACTGTAGGCACGACAAGGCTTCAGTATGCAGTCGCTGCGCTGTCGGCCGTAATCGAAGACGTCGGGCGGCACCATAATCTATACATCGATCTTTAAACGTGATACAGTGGGCAAATGAATAACTTTGTGAAGCAGACCCGCTCGTACGTTTCGCGCACTCGGGCGCCGACGAGTAGCTTCCGTCAGCAGACGCCGTCCATAACCTCGGTTAACGACGCATACCGAGGTCGTCAAGCTCGGTTTGCGGTAACCGCGGTTAGTGGTGCAACCATGGTTTGGTCCGCCGTGTAACATAGGATAACTACGGGTTCGCGGTTACACTAACCGTCGCTGCGCGAACTGGCGAACTCCTCAGGCGTGTGCAAGCGAGGACGGGTTGGCGGAGTACGCCAGCGAGCGAGCGCGCGGCAACCGGAAGTTCGTCGAAGTGACGTATGTCTGGGCGGAGCTTTGAACTTGCTTGTATTCTTTGTTTTTTTATGGCTCCCTTCGGCGTACGAGTTGAGAGGGAAAATTAGAAGGGTCATTTTTAATCGCCGATATCTCTGGTGTTGCAGAAGCTAGATCGAAAATTTTTGCGGGAGAATGATGGGTGGTTCAATAACTATCAGTGTTATGGCGTTGTTTACCCTTCTTGGTGACCCCTTTCTGGGGACCTTTAATTAAATTTGAGGTGCTTGAAATTCCAGCGCAAGGTCACATGGTTGTGACGTCAAGACCCTGTGGATCAATAAGGATTGTCCCCCCACTGCCACAGGATGACGGCGGCGATGACAAACTTTCAGCAGAACAAGCCCCTCACGCAATCGCGTAATAAACAGAATGGTAAGGTAAACTACCGACTGCCTCGACATGAAACCTAAGGACTCCACAATCATGTTCCAAAAGTAACCACTATGACTGTTTTAAGCAGATTCCAAACATTCCATTCCCGATGATAAAAAAAAAAAAAAAGTATGATAGAACTGGCAGTACACACAGCGTACGGTACTATGGGTGTGCAGCGCAAAGTGTACTACTTCTGACTTGCTTCTCACCATACTCTACAGAGAAATGGCAATTGGTAGCGACATTTGACCACCACCAAATAATGATGACACTATAACTCTTCCAGTTAATAAGACACAAAACAAAAATTTACAATTGTCTGCTAGCAAATTTAACAAATGAAAAATTATGGCCCCATCAGTCTTTGAAGACAACACAATATCAACATTCCCTGCATAAAAAGAAGCAAAAAGCACATCACTCTACAGGTGAATCCGCTATCATATCAGTCATGAGTGGTACAGTATTATCATGACACCAATTTGTAAAATTACCTAGCCAAAACATATTGAGTACAATGAGTAGAATTTCATGTAGCAATACTACCAGTTTATTAGCAGTATAGATTTATTAGTGTGTTCCAAACACTCCCCTACACCTGTATAGATGACACAAATTCAGAACCAGCAACCACAGCTACAAGCAGTGCTAGACGCACAGTGGCATCACTGCAATTGCCAGTCATACTGTAGGCCACATCGATGGCAAATCACAATAAACAAATCATATCAGCCATAAACAGATTTGTTCGGGTACATCAGGGTGCTTCTGTGAATAGATTCTGTTCATTCTCATTACAAAAATTTTAAGTGACAAGTATTTTTTGTTGTCCAATGAGATTGGTATCATTGAGACCTTTTTGCATATTTCTGGCTTGGCACAGCTAGAGACTATTCTTTTAGGGCACATCACGCACTAAATGCAACCATGCATCCCATAAAGCTCAGGATCCATCTCCACCAGTGATGCAGAAATAGGCAGGCATGATGTGCTATAACATGACAGCAAATGCCATGCTGCTTACCGAGCAGACGCAGGAACCCGAGGTCCCCTGACATAGAAAGGCACCCGGATGTCAAACTCAAAGGGCATCGATTTTCCTTTCACCAGTCCAAACTGACCGAGGTGGTAGCCATGATCAGATGTGTAGAAAATGTAAGTGTTGTTGAGCTCCCCCAGGTTCAACAGCTCATTGTACAGCTGCAACACAGAGCAGGAAAGGGATCAAAAAGAGGCAGTAATCGAAAGAGATAACGCTAGTTGCTCAAGAGGAGGAAAAGGAGAATTGCTTTTCCTATGTGTACACATTTTATGTGGTATTTAATGTCCAGAAGCGACTACAACTCAGAAGGACGCTGCAGCGGAGGGCTCGAGATCATTTCCGGCTCCTGGGAATCATGTGCACCGAAGTTGCACTGCACAGGAGCACTTTATGCTTTTCTTCACCCCTGAAAGGTGGCCTACAATTGTTCAGCCACAACACAAAGCCT
This sequence comes from Amblyomma maculatum, assembly GCF_055883805.1. Taxonomy (NCBI): domain Eukaryota; kingdom Metazoa; phylum Arthropoda; class Arachnida; order Ixodida; family Ixodidae; genus Amblyomma; species Amblyomma maculatum. The sequence continues at coordinate 92,829,075 of NC_139347.1, forward strand.
GGGTGGCCTAGCATACAGGATGACCATGCTGCATCAGGCTCATGCATAAGCTGTCACAGATGGAGCCAATTCAACAGCAGTCATAAGGGAGCCATGGCAGCACCCACACAGAAGATCCAGATATCCATCAACAAGTGGAGTTACCCTGCACCTCCATTGATTAAATGCAGAGAATAACACCTACAGAGGGAGGTGTTTTGACAGCCTGACAGCCAACTGCCTGAACTCAAGCATGTGCTCACTGCAGCATCCTCTACATTAGGCCATTAAAACACCTTGGCCATTGACTGCTTCTTTCTGATGTTTATAGTTATACAGTAAAAGCGCATTAATTTGACCTCCATTATCAAGATGGGAGAATGGTGGTGGCCAATGCTCATGTAAGTCTATGGTGTCGGATGCTTGTTAGTTTGGACATGGGCAGGCTCACACCAGTTAATTTGGATGGGGGGATAGGTCAGGGGTACAACCTGCGAAGTGTCAGTAATCATGCAAAAAGACCTTCCCGAGCCTAAACTGCATGGAATAGTGTTGCTCATGCTCCTTGGGCGTTCATGCTATGGCAAGCACAACATATAATCAGAAGTCCCCCATTTCCAAAATATAGCCACGCAACGTGGTATCATGGCCTGGATTCGAAAAGCGAAGCTGTGACTATCGTCACAGGACATGCGCACCGACCAGTCACCCTGTTTCAGACACCGTTTAGCGCGTCACTGGTCTTTCAGTTTTGGGATGGCACCATGCTGTTCTACGAATATTTATTCGAGTGCGCTGAACTGTCACAGTATGAGAGTGATTCACGGCATAGCCTTTGCAATAAAGCATCCTGCATTGCAGTGTAAAAAGGACTCCTGAGCCACTTGCAATTTTGGAAGTGATCCTTCGACGTTCCTAAGGACAATGTGTGCAAAGCAAAGCACTCAATGAGAGTGCGAAAAATTGTCACTCTTGCTTAGTTCTTATCTCAATAATGTAAACAACAATATTCTAGCTATTTATTAGATAAGGTCACTGTGATGCAAATGGATTTCGGCAGATTTTTTTGGCCATCGTCAGATCGAGCTTCAGCATAACTCAAAAAGTTTTTTCCTGGTCCCTTAAAGACCAAATAACAACATTTTACCGCATCGCAATTTTTCCCTACTGTTTCACATGGACTCTGCCAAGGCTACAGCCTTTCAGTATCTCAGTACTACATTCGTGCAAGCCCTGAACAAATGGTTGCTTGGTACCCCATGAGAGAGAGCAAGGAGGTGGAACACTGTGCAAACAGCATGGACTTCCATGCCCCCATCTTCCATTTAGCACCTTTGTCACAGCAAAACCACTATTACGGCTGTTTTGGGCTACGGTGGCGTTTGGTCCCCAGCAAGAAAACGTTTATAGGTTACAAATTGGATTTAAAAATTAAATTTTCTTCCTTGCAATCAACTGTTACTGACGAATGTGAGGATTGAAAACTACTTAGAGACCTCAACGAGAAGCTGACTATGAATATAATTAGTTTTTCTTCTTTGGAAAAGTGATTGTGTTCATTACGTGGACAAAATAATGTTAAGTAAGCATTGTTACAGTTAAAACATTGGAAGACTATAGATCAGGGATGCCACATTTGGTAGTGACACAGCTGGTCCACTGAAAATATGGGGCCACAGCCATGTTCGTCACAGAAATCTGGATGTCAATGCTGAAGCAAACTTCAACAAAGGCTTGGCAATGGATAAGCGGCAGGGGCAGGTTTAGTGCTCATGCAATCACACAGAAGAACTATGCTTCATCGGTCAAAAAAATAAAAATAAAAAACTAAAAAAATAAATAACAACCTGGATCAACTCATCTGCAGCTTATTGAAAATTTCACAGCTCATGTAGGCAAACTTGATGGAATATCGCAAACTGCACACTGAATAAACCTCTATAGTGGTTTTAAAAAGAAAGTCTGCACCAATCAGGCAACTAAGGATAGCCTTAAACTTCTTGAAAAATTGTTTCTATTTCTGGCATTTCTCTGGGGTTAATAATGTGCTTGAAAGGGCATTTTTTCCCAACAGCTTCAATGTCATTTGAAATATCAGCACTCTCAGACCTCTTCCAGAACACAGGAGTGGTTAGAATAACTGCTCCAGACATTCCCCTTCCCAGCATCTGTATCTGGGCTGAATTACCGAAGACAACATGAACTCAAGGGCCTATATGTCCTTTATCACTCCAGTTCACCCTAGGCCAGCGAGCAAAAGCAGAATTTTTCAGTTAGGGAACATTACGGGGTGCCTACAAGATTTACCCAGAAAAAAATGTCTGCTACAGCTACCAGAGTAAAGCTTGCAGTACTAAAAACTTGCAATTGAACTAGCAATATCTGCATTAAAGAAGCATTGAAGACAACAAAAAATCAGTAGATTATCTTTTGGAGGCCCAAGTGATATCTACTCAGTTTTGTAAGATGGCTTCACTGCTAAGGAGTTCATAGCTAAAGGCAGAAATATATTTTTCCCCTTTAAATCAGTAACGCACTTTCAATGCTGATGACAACTACACTAATTGCCCGATACAAGGCTTGTGCAGGTTCCTTCATGCATGAAAAATTCATGTTTACAAATTATGCGTGTCAAAAAGAGGAGAGAGCCCTGAATAACAAGCATACCAGTGGACACACCATTCACAACATTATTTCACCGCCTGCATTTTATGCCTTCATGCACTTTTCTTTCGCAAAGAATATTCGAACCCCGTTATTGAAAAAGCCAAACGTTCTTCATCCAATTTTTAAAAAATACAAGGATCATTGCAAATATTTCAAGGAGTTGGAAGAGCTCTTGAAAGCTTATAGGCTTCCGTCAATATTCTAGGCAATCAAGGCTTCCGAGGCCTTTAAGAAAATTAGATAAATTGGATCAATTTCTAGTGAGCAGCGAGTTTAAAAATTGATGACAATTACCCATACTATGTAGCATGTATGCCCACGCTCCCATAACATTTGCCACACACAGGCACAGGCGTTGCACTGCCAAACGTACGACCTGTACCTTTTCCACAGCATCATCAATAGTTTGCAGGGTTTGCAGGCGCTTTGTGTGAAGCATGTCCGTAAATTTGATGTGAATGGGTTCCATCTGACCGGTGTACCGGAGCAGCCACTGTTTGTCCAAGTTTGGCGCGTAATTCCAGCTTGGCGTCCTGGAACATGATAAAATAGGCAAAAAGATTTCAGTGCCAAGCATGCCTGAAAAAAGTGATGCGAAAGTTTTCAAGCATGGCATACTAACAGGCAGACTCCACCACGATTCAGCTAAGCTCCCAAAGAGCATGCCTGTTCTTAAAGCTCACACAAAGAGTGGGCGGGCGCTGACAGGTGCTACCGAAACATGATCCACCCTTGGCCACATCTACATTTTGTACAGCCTTGAAGTCCTCAGTCTAGCCCCAACATGGCCAATCAATGGCTATCAAGCAACATGAAGAAAGAAGCCATAAACTTGGATGAAACTGTCAACTCATACAGTCCCTTGAAGCAGAACAAAATCTCTCAGCCCCGTTCATCCTAAACTATCAAAGCACAGCCACCGTTACCAAGCATATTTACAACTCCCACAATCATCGACATGAAAGAAGCTATCCAGCTTGTCACCTTTTCACAAGATATACCAAAACAATTCAACATTGCGCTCCTTAACCACAGTAAAAAGGTGAACATTCCATACTCAAATATGATTGCCTATTCTAACTCCTCAGATCTGTAATGATTGGAATAACCTATATGTATTACTAACAAGTGAAACTGACAAAATTTTAAATCTCCATTACAAACCTTTCTTTTTTTTTTTTGCCTAGAGTTCAAATTTCTTGTAGTATTTATTTTCTATCTTTGTTGTGTACTATGTTCCTTTCTACATTTTGTTTATGTGATATTTTTCGACCCCAATGCCGCCTTTTAGAAATTACATTTTGTACCTCGCTGTTTAGCTTTTCATATGCTAACTCCAGCAGTGAACTTGTTTAGTGTTTTGTAAACATTTATTAGCTCAATCTTCTGTCTTTATATTGTAAATATCCTGTATCTGCCCCTCCCCTTAGGGTATTATAAATAAAATAATTTTAATTACAATTCCAAAACTCACTCAGCAAAGCTACTGCTGACAGCACATAACACAAATTGCATATGCAGGTGTAGGGAAAATTCATTCCACTAAATGGACCATAAAATGGCTGCAAAGGCCACTTAGAAACATGTTCACTGATAGATAGAATGAATGCTTTTGAGCATTCTCCCGAAGTGTAACACCTTTAAAAGGAGCCAGTGATTTATTATTAGTAAAAGAAAAAATCGTTTTTTTTTTTTTTTTATCAGTTTGGTTTGTGGAGCTTAACGTCCCAAAGTGATTCAGACTATGAGAGATGCTGTAGTGGAGGGCTCCGGAAATTTCAACCACCTGAGGTGTTAACGTGCACTGACAAAACAGCACGTGGATGCCTCTCCAATTTACCTCCATCGATATGCATCCGCCGGAGTTCTTGTTTTTTTTTTTAAATTCACGTGCAGATTGGAAAGCGCCTAGTGATCACTCTTGGAACTATGATCTCCATTCTCCACACGTCATGAATATGGTCATGTCATCTGAGGGGCAGGCCACTAGAGGCGGTCATTCACCGCAGCCATGACATCCACAACCAGAACACAGTTCCAGTAGCTGCAAAAGTCGTCTGCTCATGTGCTGCATGAACCCTTTAGAAATGCACAAGCAAGGTCAACGTCCTTAAAACACATGATCACTCTGCCGCTTCCCAGTGTACCCACAGACGAGCTATTGCTGTCGTCTCCGTTTTGTCTGGTATAGGATGAACTCACAGGGCTTGGTGCCCATCGCCGTGGTAACTGCTAGCAGTCACACTTCGAGCTCTGAGCCCAGTAAAGCAGAGGACAAAGATGAGAAGGTAGGAAAAGGCAATGAGCAATGAATGTGTGGGAGGGAAAAAATCCACGCACTGGAAAACAGGCGTGACAACCAGAAGTCTGGCAAACAAACGTCACTTGATGACGAATTCATGGGCAGAACGCAGTTCTCGAGCTGTTGTCTTTATATTTTTTAACAGTGTCCCGAACTGTTGAGTAGAGGGGAGAGATGAGGTGCATAATTTTTAATTGCCAATATTGAAGCTAGCGGATGAGGTTAAGAAGTTCGCAGGGGTCAAGTGGATGCAGCTAGCACAGAACCGGGTTAAGTGGAGAAATATGGGAGAGGCCTTCGCCTTGCAGTGGATATAGTCAGGCTGACGATGACGATGATTGAAGCTAGCTCAATATTTCTTGCGATGGAGAAACAAGTGAGGGAATATGTACCTGCGGTCCAAATTAAGTCAACCTCCTTTTAGGCATTTCCCGGTCTTTTTAAGGCTGATGAAATCTGTGCCTGCCATCCTCCTTGCTTTCACTGTTCTTGCCACATCAATAATGTCATGGTACACAGTCATGAGATGATGGGGAGCTTGTTCTGGAACAGTGCCAGTGACGATGATGGTGTTGAAGCCAAGTCCGAATTTTGAGTGTGTTCCCAACAATGGACTGTCGCGCCTAGCACTTAGTAACTCTCCATGACAGTATGTTTGATTTCTGCGAAAACTTGTTACAGTGCAGTCCACTTATAACGATACCAGATATAGCGATCTATCGCTTATAACAATCAAATTCTTGATATTTATCATTATTCCCATTGCCCCCCAGGATAAAATAAACCAGATTGAACGATCGATTATCGGCGGTACATCGGTAACAACGATAGCTTTATTGCCGCCCGATAGGTGTTTACCACAAACATTTGACTGAATATTCAATAAAAGGTAAAAAATGAAGAAGACAATGACGTGAAAACTCGACATATGCGGCGAAAACGGAAGAAAATTAGCACTATCATCATCGCTATCACAGCCGCCCAAAAGGTGTTGCTGCGGCCGTATCGTCCTCGCCATCACCGATTTTGCGTCCGTGAAAGATGGCGACGACCGCGCGATAGCTCACGAGATGAAACGGCAGAGTCCTCAGAATTTTTGGCAGGATTTCAAGGTTGGAAGCCATGTGAAAAAATACGGACATTCACACTCTACGATTTTAACAATCATCAAGGCTGGGGATGTCCTTCAGTTCATCCAGCCGCTAATAGGTTTCGTGCGGGCAAAAAGGACTGCCGCCAGCGTATACGCTACTGGAAGCGATGCTCACAGCGATTGTCAAGCTTCAGCTGCTGCTCAAGCGAGCGCGAATTTTCGACTTTGTGTATGCTTAAGTTATTAAATGGCTTTTGATGTATACTGTAATAAAGTGTTTAGTGCTCAGTACGATGATTAGCGTTGTTCAACCCAATTTACTCATCGCTAGTAGTAGGCAAGCCTACATGCATGGGAAAATATGTGTGTGCTTCTTTTTTTTTCTTTCATTTTTCTTTTTTTCGCCGGTCCAGATATAACGATAATTGGTTATAACGATCGGATTTTTAGGTTTTATCAATATCGTTATAAGTGGACTGCACGTCTTAAAACTAACTTTTTTAGTTATGGCTAGAATCTCACGAAACTTTGCACACAGATGTGGTTTTCTCTCCTGATTTCAAAAATGTAATTATAATTGAGCTGGTGATATTAGATCAAAAGTTATCTAACAAAGTCCAGAGCATAATTAGTGAATTTCTTACGCAGCTTTAATGAACTTTCTCATTGCATTTCGTTGCTTTTAATTACATAGATTGATAGCCAAAGTCTTCCCATACCCGATGACATCCTTCATTTTCCTCAAAAAGGCATGTCATTCTCACATATTATGGTGAGAGTAAAAGGCTGCATTATTTGAAACGAACTCATTAAGCTAATCTCAAATTGACATTTATCCGTTGCCTAAACTAAAAAACTAAAAATGTCATCGGGTACTTCATTTCTCTCTGAAGAAAATGGTACCAAAGTTATTTGTGTGAACTAAAAAGAAGTTATCAAAACCCTGCGTAAGACTGTAGAGATCGACCAAAAATATGAAACTGAGAAAACGGCATTTGAAGTTTGACCACATATTATAACTTGAACAATCAGTAGCCTCACTGTGATATTTCTCACCAAAAATGTAATGCTCTTCCCATTTCCAAAACTGTCTTTGGATTTTGAATATGTCAACTAAAACTGAAACTATCACCATTACCCATGGCCAAGGTAGTGTATGCCATTAGGAAATCAGCAAAATTTTTTGGCATGCAATATTATTTTAATGGCAATTTGAAAAAATCTCGATAGAGTGATGTAAGTGTTGGATCACCCCCTGATCTTTTCAATATGACTGCAGTGGTGCTAAATTTGTCATTGTCACTCGGCGACAATGTAGAGAAAAAGCACAGTAAGGCTGAGTGCAGTGTCCAGAAACAGCACTGAGAAAAACGTATTTGCATTTTGAGACAACCTTTAACTTTTGCTACACTGCAGCTATGGTAATATAAATGGAATCGTTGTGAGGCTTTGTTCTTTATGAGGAAGGCTATATACTAAACATATAACAGTACCCTCCCCAAATACTGGTAAAAGCTTGCCACAAAGTCTAAATATACCACCACCAGAACCAGCGGGAGAAGCTTTATCTACAACTTCATATGCCTATGGCAGTGCCCTTCAAGGCAAACAGATACTCAAAATTACGATAAAACGGTGTTGCAATATTAATAAACCTGCATAAAGTTTAAGGCTGAAGCACAGCGGCATACTGGAATGACCTAATAAATTGGCTAATGTTGCAGAATGAAAATTTGCTACTTTGCTGTACAGCGCATGCAGGGCCGCACGCGGAGTCCCTTGCTGGAGCTAAAGCTCGAACTTTCACACCCCTTGAGCGCGGCGACGTGATTACTTAAACAATCTGCAAAAAAAAAAAAAAAAAAAAAAAAAAAAGAAAAACGAAACCGTCCGCGGAAAATGAATGCGGGCAACGGCCCGATGTCAGGCTCGCCTGTCGTCTGAAGCGACGCGATAAAAAAGCAACGAAGTGGTAGCGTCGGTGAGGACCATGAGTATCAGCTGAACAGTTAAATCTATCGATGCTATCTTTGATGCCTATGAACCACTCGCAAACGATATATGCCGCCGGACGTACTGCAGCTAGGTCGAGAACATGCCACGCGACCCTGGCAGCGCGCCGCCGCACTCGTTCTTCCACGCGCACTCGCTAAGCAGTTCACTCCTGATACGGCTACGTCTACCGAGCTAAGTCTAAGGACCAGCACCGGCTGCGGGAACGACTGATAACGATCGCGAAAGCGCATCATAAACGAGCGAAGCAGCAGCCGCGACGAAGAACGTTGAAAACAAACAAACAAAAAAAAATGGCGTCAGTCGCGCTGGCCAATGGGAAGCGTGGGACGAGGGGCTCGCTTCGCGAGCGCGCGCTCCAGCCAATCAGCGGACCGGAAACGGCTTTCGGAAAATCCGCGACGGTGGTCGTTCTGTTTGAGCGACGTCATTTGGAGATGTCGCAAAATGCGCACAAAGAAACAAGCTTCAAAACAAGTCCAAAATGGCGGCGGCCAGCCGGCTGCTTCACCCGCGGCGCGCGCGGGAAGTTCGAACAATTTCCACCCCTTTTTTGGCCATTTCGAGGCTCCCGTGGCGTTTTAAAAGTCGATTTTACCGCATTTCCCGATCGAATTCAGTGTTGATATTTTGAAGGCTAATGCTCAAATGTACAGACATTCCGAAAATGCATTTTTCTAAAAATCAATTTTTCGCCCATTTTTGACCAGTTTAAGACCCGCGTCCCCCCTTAAGTTATTAAATGGCTTTTGATGTATACTGTAATAAAGTGTTTAGTGCTCAGTACGATGATTAGCGTTGTTCAACCCAATTTACTCATCGCTAGTAGTAGGCAAGCCTACATGCATGGGAAAATATGTGTGTGCTTCTTTTTTTTTCTTTCATTTTTCTTTTTTTCGCCGGTCCAGATATAACGATAACTGGTTATAACGATCGGATTTTTAGGTTTTATCAATATCGTTATAAGTGGACTGCACTGTATAACCTTTCTTTTGTGCATAAAAATCACATGGGTGCCGATTCTTGCAAACCAGTCATCATCCTTGAAATTTAAAGCCCATTTTGCAAGACTCGTCAGCAGAGGTAAGCCCACCCTTCTCACCTGTGTGTCGTGACATTGTGGAATAGATGCTGGTACTGAGGTGCTGAGTCCTCAGGACCGTGTGGTGATGGATAGGAGACGACCATCATGACCGGACGGTTGGGAAAAAGCTGCTTGGACTGACGCAGGAAAGCCACGCTGTCATTAGTCACCAGGTCCGGGTAGTAATCACGGGTGTAGTCCAAGCCATGCTTGCGCTTGTGACCATTAACATTAATTGTATAATTGTAGAAGCGAGAGTTACGGACTAGGGCAGCCCACTCTCTCCAGCCCGTCGGAATGTGGTTGCCACTGTATTCATTCAGGTACTTGCCAAAGTAGGCTGCACGAAAAACAAAAGAGCACTTACACACATGACATAGTATGCCAATTCATTTCTTCCCAAAGAGTAAAAGTAGAGTGAAATATTCTCCAACTTGAAGCTTAGAACCACATAAAATGTAAAAAAAAAAATCAGCCATGTCATGCCAATTATGATTTACCCTTAAAGGAGTATAGACACGTACATTTTCTGTTCCGGTATTTTTGCTTTAATCGATCCACAGTGATCCAAAACAGAGGGACTGCGACCCAAAAAGCCCCAGCACAGATCAATTAATTTGTTATCAGTGCATTTATCAGGGCCAGTTTCGGTTTCGATCTCTGCGGACATGAGCGCGCGATGACGTTAAAGATACGAGAACGCCACACGAGCGCCCCCTACTGGCAAGGTAGGTGATCGCGTAAGCACAAAATCTGATGACGCATTCGGGTCGCGTTTTTCGTCTGCTTGCTGTCGCACGTGCAAGAAAATATCGTCGTCGAGCAGCGCTTCAGCGTAGCATAATTAGTACCATTAGTACTGCGACGTTGTATCGCCCAATAGCGTGGATGTTACTAACATTGCCGGGCACTTTAATCCCGACCCGCTCGCCTGCGACTCAAGCGATGAAGCAGGAATCAGCAGCAGCTACGAAAGCTTGGTGGGTTGACGGCAGGAAATATCAACTGGTAGGAATGTTGAACAAAGGAACCGTGAAGATGCTGCTTTATCAGTCCGGTTGGCCAATGCTGTGAGCCAAGCTATTCTAAAAAAATGTTTTAGTAATGACGCGATCAGCCACCGTAACCTGTAAGCTCTCCCGATGGCTCCCGTGCTCACGCCTGTTCACGCGCTGATTGGTCCCGACGCGGCAGGCCTGCGTGCCGCCGTCCAAGCATGTGGCGCCATCTGGCGCAGTCAAGGCAATCTGGGTGCATAAAGCCGTGGCCGCTGCGCTCGACTCCGAAGTCATAACTGCCTTCATAGCATCCGCTATCGGTAATCTCGCTATCGCAGATCGCTGTTCATAGCTATTTGTACAAAGGACTATCAGTCACGATTAAATTGCGAGGATTATTCAGCCAATGCGGAGGTACTGGTAGAAATAATTACAGTGATACAAGCGAACTTTTTTTTTTCCTACAGCTGCTGCCCGGTGCGACGCACCTAATGTCTGCTAGCTCCGCTGCTGAAGGCGTCGCGCAAAGCAAGAAATTATTTTACGAGATGGGCTTGCCAGTAAAGCGGCGCTAAACTCTGACGTTTATTACAGCGTTAGCCCGTTCCGAAGCGCCTTTCGCTGGCACTTCGATGTGAAACCAGCTAAGGCTAGCGACGTCTATAGGTAGGCAGGGAGCGGCGCAGTATGTTCCCGGCGCGCCATCGAGAGGCACCGTTGCCGTAAGCCCTGCACGTGTGCAGGCATGCTGTTGGGGCCTGAGTTTAGCAGGCAGTCTCCATACGTATACCGGTGAGGTAATTGTAACATGCACCAACAAAGAAGCCATCGAGTAAAGTGAGCAGAAGCGGAGTTCTTTCTCAGGGCACGGCCGGAAGCGGCGGCGGCGCTGTTCGAGTCCGGCCATGTGTCGTCACTGCTCTTTGCTTTGCCGACTCCACGTCACAGTTGTTTGATGACGTCACGTTGTTTACCTATGTACACGTTTTCGTCACAGAGATGTCGATGCCAATGGGTTTTGAAAAACGCGGTACTTGCCTGCCTTGTTTTTAAAATCAAATTAAAATATCTTCGCGGAAACGTGCGAGGTTGGGATTGCTTGGGGAGCATCTCTGTATAACCAGGAAAGCAATCGTATTCCTTCCGACGCTTCAAAAAATAGTGTCTATACTACTTTAAAGTTTCGAAACTGACATTTCTTCATGAAACGGTCATATCTAGCCAGTTCACTATCGCTTTTTGTCTCGAAGAGCACTGCACTTTTTCTGCAATTAGTAATGCTCTCAAACACCATATGTAATGAATAGTATCCTGAATTTATCAGTAAAATTTGCTGCCGTTTGTTGAAGTCAGATCTTGGAATTTGTTGAAAGTTATCGTTAAGCAACTCATGCTCAAAAGCACCCAACAGTGACATGCGCATAAGTATGCTAGCAAAAACTAAAAACAGGAAATCCTAGCGAAAGGGAAAATTGCAAAGCATGAGCATAACGAGCAGATAAAACAGGAAAAAGAAGTTCTTCACATAATATGAGTTCTTATTCCTTCGCCATCTCATTTGTACATGGCGACCAAAAATACTGTGACGTGAAAAAACAATTTTTTATGCACAGATGAAATGAGGCACACTTTTTCTCGATTTCAAAGACATTCAATTTCGTATAGCAGCTCACATTTATGTTTCAAAATACCCACGTTATTCTTCGATATAGGCACCCCAATGCGTATAGAAATTGTTCAAAATAACCGCGGTGCCTTGTGAAGTGATTTTGCTCCAGGCCTTGTTCAGAGCATTGTTCAGCAATCCATTCAATTTCTGCTTGAATGACCCCACAATTTTTCTCCAGTATAACTCAAACAGGAAAATCCTACGAAGTAAAATTGGAACAGTTTCAAAGCGAAATTTCCTGTGTCTAAAAGGTGACGAGCGTCACATCACACCAATTGATGGCCTCCTCTGTGCAGTGGGCTCCAGCACAGCCTTGCTGAAAGTGCTTGTCCATGTTTCCCACATTCTCTTCAGCATAGGTAATGACGCTGCCCTCCAGGATCAGCTCACAGTGTGACTATGCATTGATTCTTTAGTTCTTTTTGCACAAAAACAAGCTTCATCTCCCCAAGGCCTGAAATCTCTTCAAAAATTGAGACAGCCTTCTTTTAGCTAACTCCTGCACTTGCAGTGCAAGCTCCTGTTTGATGAGTAGATGCATGGTCATTTGCTAACTCTGTGCTCCTGAATCAGTTTTCACATGCTTTTAGGAAAATGGGGATTGATTCATTTTTTTTTTTCTTCCACTCAGCCAGTCTCAGCACCAGTGTTCTGGCTGCTCAAGGCCTTCCACGCTGCTGCCAGCCCTTCATGCTTCCAGTCTTCTGTAATAGGTTGGTGTCATGATGGACTTGCAGCAATTTCAACATTTCTGCAATCTCTGGGACTGAAAGTTTCTGCTTTGGTGGGTGACAGTGGTGTAGAATAGTTGTTCGAAGACCTTTTTTTCTCCTATATTATCACATCGCAAGCCATAAGAAAACAATATATATATATACATATATAATAACACAAGTAAAATGAACATAATATCGCTGCTAAAAATGCAAACAAAATAAAACTGCGATTCCATTTATGGAATTGCATGTCATCAAACTTTTCCATCACCCTGTACTGTTCAGCTGTTAAAAGCACTACAACAAATGCTTCTCTAGTGGCCAAGTACAAGAGTGACAATAAGCGCTTTTTTTACCAGACCTTACACCCATAGAAATGCTCAGACATCATTTTCAAACCTAAACGCCTATTCAGCATGCACCAGCAGGCGCAGTAGGCATGTTGTGCGGGAATGGAATGTCCTCAAAGCGAATATTGTAGAGGCTTCTACTGTGCAGTCATTTACGGAGTCGCTTAGGAATTTGTAACAATTTTGCAGCATTCAACATTTTCATTTTTTTTCCCCAGTGCTCATTTTGACGCCAGGCGTCGTCTAATATTGTATAATGTTTCTTTCGGTATTGTGTGCTGAGTTGCGTGTACCTCAGGGAGGTTTTCTTTTTGTCAAAGTGTATTTTACACCCACTCCTGCTTAAGGCTTTGCAATAAAGCCAGCAATCTTTTGTAAATAAATAAATAAATAAGTTTCATTCACCAGAATATGCCACTATGAACTAAGCCATCACTGTGACTTGCTACAAGTCACAGTGATGGCTGCCACATCACATGGAAGTGTCATCATCAACATCACACATAGCCTAACTACTATACTCAATGTAGGACAAAGGCCTCTCCCATAGTACCCCTCCAATTAACCCAGTCATCTGCCAGCTGCATCCATTTGTGATCCAAGAAAACTTCCCAATCTCATCCGCACACCCAACTTTCTATTGGCCCCTGCTACGCTTGATTTCCCTTGGAATCCACTCTGTCCCCCAAAGGAACCATCGGTTATCTTGCCTTTGCATACATGCCCTGCTCAAGTTCATTTCTTTCTCTTCGTTTCTAACAAAATGCCATCAACTCACATTTGTTCCCTGAACCACCCTACACGCTTCCTGTCTTTTAATGTTACACCTACCATTTTTCATTCTAGCTCACTGCTTGGTCCTCAATCTATGCTGAATGCTCTTCATTCCTCTATGTTTCTGCCCCATAGGTGAGTACCGGTAAGATGCAGCTGTCAAATCTTCCTCTCGAGGGATACTCGTAAGCTGTCATTCACAATCTGCTAGTACTTGCCGAATGCGCTCCATCACAATCTGATTTTTCTAGTCACTTTCCTTCGTGATCCGGACCTACAGCCACTCTCTTACCACCTCTAGTGTCTCGCTACCCATCACAACTTGCTTTTCCTTTCCAAGGCTGTTGAACATCGTTGATCAGTGCCTGGCCATGTCCCTTCCCTGCCAACTACATGCCAGACGCAAGATCGCCATTTTCGTTCGCAACGCCGATGGTGGATCTTCTGGACTATGGGGGCTTTAACGCTTTCGAAAGAGTGCACAGGAGTGCTTACCTGTGCGATAGCCCGCCGCACTCAGGTAGGTGGCAAACGTGCGAGACTCAAACTCTTGCTGCCACTGGGGCGAAGAACAGTTGTCGCTGTTGGTAAGCACGTGATGGTTGTGAGCATAGAGGCCAGTAAGCATGGAGCTCCGCGAAGGACAGCACATTGGTGTAGACACATAAGCCTGAGGGAAGTGGGCACCCCCTTCGCCAAGAATCGCCAGCGTCTTCGGCATGAACCCCATTGAGCCTGCAGATAAGGAAATTATGAAGGGAAAATTCTCAAAAGAAGCTTTCGGTGCAAAAAAAATCGCACCTAATGAATACAGGCCAGCTTAACAGAAAACTATGACGCAAATCATGAGTGTTTTAAGTAATAGTTTTTAGTAAACACAGGACACAGTGGCCGGTTTATCATTTAAAGAACACGAAACTAATGAGCCCTCCATTAATAAAAAAATTTAGAGGACATATCAGCTTCACCTTAGAGGTATGGTGCAACAGCGCGAATGACGCCCCTCTGAACACAATCCCCTGAACACACAATCCACTGGAAATCAGTGTCCGACAATGCCACCTGCTAACTACAACATGCCCATAATTTTTTGCTAGCAACATCAACAATGTCAACACCGAATCTTCTTGGGGACTGATCGTTTAATGCCATCACATCAAAAAAAAACATCCTTTCTTTCAAGGAAAAAAAATGCAGTACGTATATGGTACTGCATTTGTAATATCCCCCTTATGTAATACCCCACTTTGGGCCTTTAAGGGATAATAAATGATGATGATGAAGACAAATTTTGCCATTTCTAAGGCTTGCCCATGAATCCATCAGTGCACAGACAGCAAAATTGAAATCACTTTTAGCATTCCAGAATTTTTGTTTATGAGTAAGCCTATATGTGTACCTTTCAACAGCCCATGTGTTTCTTGCTTTGTAAAGAAGTATTGCTAGATGCTACACCAGAAAATGACATTCACTTGTCCTTCAATCTGTCTTTAGTGTTCTCTATATGTCAAAGCCAGCTATGCTCAGAAGCAGTAACATGCAAAACAGCAACAAACCTAGCATGCACTAGATGTCTTAAATAATCAAGCTAATGCATTCTTACATTTTGCCTAGGCTAAAAAGTATACCACAGCAGAGGACACAAAATCAGTTTCAACCACACAGAAGCCTTCAACATATGCATCAAGGTATTGGTAGACTCATTACTGCATTTATTCAATTCCCTCCCATTCAAAATGCAACTGCTATAACTGTGATCTTGTTCTCAGCAGCAAAATGCCATGGCTACTGCAGACGGTTGAACGCTGAACATTGAGATTCAATACAGTTTTAAACACAGATATCAATGTGTGGATTGTTGTGCTCAGCACACTAGGTGCACCCAGAAAGGTGGTATATCTCGAGTAATGACGCATCTGGAATGATCAACCCATGGCTTCCAAGCATGTTGCTAATTCCTGGGTAACAGTGCAGCATGTGTACAGTGACCTTCAATAGCCAGATCAGTGAATATGGAAACTAGCAGCATGAACTGGTACAGACAACAAAACGATATGTAAAGCACAAATGCATAGTTTAAGGACAAAATGAAACTAACTGCTCCTTGAAACTAAAACAAAAGTATGAAAACGGCAAGCATTGTTTCCTGCTCACCAAGTTCAATGTCTTGGTCGTCAGTAAGGATAAGAATGATGTTCGGCTTCTTTTCCCTTGGTAGCAGGTTCTGCTTAGGCGGCCGCTTGCGCTGGGCAGGCGTCGTGGGCATGGCGAATGTTGCATCGCGCCACGCTACTGAGGATCTGTCATAGGTCGATGTCGCTGGGAAATGTTTCACCTGTGGGCTGACGTGTTCGGAAGTTTTGCTTGGCTCCTGGCTCTTTAAATGTTGCGAAGTAATTTTTTTTCCTACTGACATTGTTGCTAACAGGTTGATGAGGCCAAGGGCAACCACAGCAGCCTCGTGTTTGGCCCATGGTTTGGTCATACTTGGGTAACTGAAACAAACGAGTTCAAAGCTATTAATACATTGCACTGGAAATGTTTTACACATGCAAGGCGGGCACAATTAGGTATACTTCACAAACGTTTCGTCTGAAGTTATGAGGTAGCTCAGATTACTCTATAAGATCACTGACGTTCAAGCAGCACAGATAAAGTGCGGAGCATTGAAGCCGCGAGCACAAGACATCTGAAACACTAGAGGGAACAAAGCTAAGGAATTGCAAGCTTGGTGCTCAAAAGACTTAGCACCAACTAGCCCAACAGCTAACGTTTTTAAGCATTTCCACCGTTCGTCTTGTGCGCTGCACGTAACAACAGATCGACTCCACCTTCGCGCAGTTATTAGGAGATCCCTTTGACAACTTCGAGGCAGGCGCTTGACAACAACACGGCCACGCCTACACATACCTAAAGTGCGAAGAGTGAGAAGTGCACTTATATTCAATACCGCTACCAAAAACTGCATAGCAAGACGACTAGACAGGGAAGAACAGCTTGTTTCTGAAAGTAGAAAGGGGGCTGGCAGCATGGCCCACGGCGTAGTAACCAGAAAGCGCGGGAATGAGGAAATCGAGTTGTTAAGGGGGTAACATGGTCCCAGTTGGCCGATAGTTTTCGCAAGGCTGTACAAGAACAGAAGCGCATCCGCTTCTTACAGCTCTGCCAGGCTGCACACGCTAGCGCGCATGCCACTGTTGGACAACACAATTCCTCATAGCGCAGTACAGTTTTCATTTTTGCTGACAAACGAGCAGTCTGCGCCGCCCTGCTCCTGCAATATAAAATTACAGTACGGACAACAGCATGGCAGCCTTGTCATGAAGCATAGCAGGAAAAATACACGAGACGAGGAGACTAAAACCAAATTTAAAAGGTGGCATTGTCATTTGTTGTTTACTCACCCGGACTAAACAAAGGGAGTGAACAAAAGGATAAGAGAAATTTGATGAAGGCTCCTAATGCTGTAGAGATTACCTACTGACAATCTCTACAGAACTGCTTAATTTGTGGCATTTTACCCTCGGTCAAGGGAGGGCGGACCTCAATAATATACCGCTTAGCGTGGTGGTTGCTGCACAGTGCACCGCCGCTAACGCTGCCTCATTCAATGAACAATTTTAAAGCATGGCACCTCATGGTAGCGCCTTCCATAGATCCCAGCTTAGAGAAATCCTATTGGCTGCTATCAAATCGCCGCCATTGTCTGAAGGTTTCGGTTTCTGTAAACTACCGCAGTTCAAGTGGTTCGACATACGCGAAATTGTAATAAACCACAGTACAGAATGCTTAATATAGTGCACATTTTTAAAAAATAGCGGCAGAATAAAAAATCAATATGTTCCCTAGCTTCTTCAGCATTAAATTGTAATTAAAAATGTGTCCGTTATTTTAAATTGCACGGGATGGTACAGCTTTCTGCTGCGTAGGCTAGAGAGAATAATAATAATAATAAAAAAGTCTGGGAAACTTTCACAATCTAAAACAAGTATTCCTCTAAGCAATGGTAATTACTTCCTTAATAAAAATAATTATCAGCTGTTCTTACTGTGGTGTTACTTTGTTTATTACGACGGCGAATTAAATTCAGCTACGTGCATTGAGAAGCATTCAGAAGCTCCAAACCAACCTCTCGGGAGCGTTATTAGTCTCTACGCCTCACGTAGAAAGCAAATCACTTATTACATTGACGGCATATCGTTACGCCTGATTATTGTTTACGTGAACTTTTTCGTGCTATGAAAGGATCTGTGCGAATGATTCGTACTGAGCGCACTGACAGAACTGCAAAGTATTGGTGAACTGCTGAAGCGCGACTCATGGTTAGCAACTTACTCAAACAGTCAACAATTTCTTCGAAATGTTTCACGGACAACAAAAAATTGCGCGGCAACTACCACCGAACAGTTGCGTCAACGCCTGAGATTTCCAAATTTCGTAACATCAAACATGCGTCACTATTCGTCAAACGCGTCACGCGCTACAAGAAATAGTCCAGCAGAATCTGGCCTCATTAATTTTTTTTAGACAAGACGTTGAAGCCATATTGCTGTGATCATACATTTATTCGCTGTAATTTGATCTAATTGAGTAGGCTAAAGTAAATAAATGTGGATAAATTGCATTGACGTCATAGGTTCTTCCGGGGTGGGAACAGTCCTGACGCCTCCTCTTTTTGTATCCATCCGCGTCTGCCTTCGAGTTGCACAATGGCGGTGCGTAAGTTGCCTTTCCATAGTTTGTAGCTGTTCCTGTGTGGGGTAGGCCGGCGCATTGGCTATTGCCGTCGGTTGATCTCGGCACAGCACGAAGACGAGTGCACATTGGAATAACTTGCAAGCCATCATATGCTGCCACCCTGCCGGGAAACAACGCCGATCAAGGTGCGTATTTTCTGCCTTCCTCCCCGGCGCTGGCGAATCGTCGCAATTTCTTTTCCCCGTTGGAATTAGCTTTTCCATAAGGCCACTCATATTCGCCCAGCGTATTTAGCCCATTATGTCATGATCAACTTTTCGGTGTTCCAGTGCCTAGTGAGCCAAACCAACCATATTTTGAACGTCCGCCTCCGGAAAAACATTGCGTTATTGATCGAAACAGATAGCGCGGCGTTGCTGCGTTCTATCGAGTCTCTCTCATCCTTGAAAACAAGCTCTCGTCCGTCGCACAAGGCTTCACTTCGCGCTTGTTGTTCGGACTCCGCTGGATGTTTGATGCGCCCTCAGCTCCGCCGTGAAAGAGTGCGTAATTTTCGTGCCGAGATGCAGGTCCGCTTTTGTGTGCGTGGACACGTGCATCACGATGTAAACTGAGTGAGATGCCACGCGTATCCTTTCCTCAACGGCTGGACCTTTTGTCTGTTTGTTTGATCAGCGTAAGCGCGCAGCTGTACTCTGTTTGCTGACTTTTTCCTCTCTTGTTTTCTTTACTTCACAGCTTGGAAGAAGTCAACTCGCAAACGCCTAAAAACGACAACCGACGCGACCAACCCCACCTCACAAAACTAGTTCACGGAGTCATTGTTCGCCGACGTGGGCGCGCTGTTGCCGCATCGGGACGCAAGTTGCCCTTCGTTCTTCGTTGACACCATTGAGGAGCAGCTGGCATTCTTCGCGCGGCGCACCGTATCTCGAAACCGTCGAATTTTCGCAACCGAAACGATGTTTGTTACGACGTACTGAAACAGGAGGCGAGGAAGCCAGTGGGCCGACCACACGCAAGCGGCGGTGCCTTGGATAAAAGCAGCCGACGTCGGCGATCGTCATCGCTCGTTTGAGAAAGAATCCTGTGTGCCGGCGTTGATACAAGCGCTGTTTGTACAGTGATCGGCATGAGTGTGGCACGTCTCTCGGTGGATATTCAAGTGGCCCAGGAGAAAAGGCCGCACAGCTTCGACAAAGCTCCCGATGGCGCCTGTCTCGGGAGTGCCGGGGGCCTCAGCCCAAACCTTCAGCCTGCCACGCCACCCGTGTTCCCCTGCAACCGGGAGCCTTTTTCAGCCAGCCTGGTCGGCGGGCGGTACATTCTTTTGGACCAACTCGAAGGCAGTGCCATGTACAGAAGCATCAACGTTCAGACGCAGGAGGAATTTTCCTGCAAGGTGAGCTTCGCTTTGCGTCACGCGCTTTTATTTTTCCTCTCCTGACCGAGCGCTTCTTTGCTTTTTTTTTTTTTGCGCGTATGTACACTTTCCGGCAGTGAGCGCTGTTGCCGTTTTCCTGTTGATCGCCAGCCGTTTACGAAGTCTCTTTAATGCGCGATGGAAATTACAGCGGATGCTTTATTGCTGCCTTATTTCTTTCTCTTTAGAAATCATGCATTACGGGTCTTGTCGAGCCTTACGCGCAAATAGCTTTGCGTTGCACCAGCCGGGAACCGCATTACGAGCAAATAGTGGCCGCGGTAGCTTCTGTCCCGGACAAAAGCGTCGCCGCGCCGCACGGCACCCCATTGTCCAAAGGGGGCCGGACGACCTCGCCAGCGAGCGGAGCGACTTCCGCCTTGTTTTGGTTTTCTTTACTGGCGACCGAAAGAAAAAGAATTGACGAGTTGGCCGCTATGGCGGCGGCGGTAACCCCTTTGAGAGGCAACAGGTTGTCGACCCGGCGGCGGCGGCGCGCGCGCTCCGTCTATTTTCAGGGTGCCGCATCGCCGGTGTGCGCGGTACCTTGCCCGCCACAACGGTTAAAAAGACGCTCACGGGAGTCGTTTTGGGAAAGCTGCTCATCGCTCTGATTCATTTCGCGAGGACACTGTTGTTGCTGTGGCGCGGGCCCCCTCCCCCCAACCCACCTATTCCTCTCAGGCGCGTAGATAAATCGAGAGGGCCCGGGGTCCTGGCCGGATTCCAGAGCCCGCAAAAGCGGCTAAATGCGAACCGCTGGTTGCGCCCCGTGCGTGACGTGGGCGCTGGTTTTCGGCCCCGGGCACGACTATATCGGGACAGGAAGCGCGCGCACCGCTTTTTTATGTCTGTCAGCGAGGGGCCCCTCTTGCATCCCGCGATGCCCAATCGTGCTGCTGCGTGTTTACGCGTAGCATCCTGTCTTGCGGCAACGCTGCCTTTTGACTCAGACCTCTTTCGTCGCTTGAGTTACTCAGCCCCCTTGTGTCTTCGCGCTACACATGCTTAATGCCATTTCATGGAGATGGAATGTCGGTGCGGCGCTTTGCGAGAACAAAGAGCGCCCGTCGCGCAAGCGCATCGGCTCCGGCCGGAACTGAATGGGGCCCGTTACGCCGGATTCGGCCCGTAACGGCCAACTCCGGACACAGCTGCGGGGCGTCGCGCCCACCGGCAGCTGCAAACGATCACGAACCGGAATTATTTCAGAAAACGTCGCCTGCAGAAAGCATTGCAGTCGGGCCGTAGGAGGGGAGCGTGTACGCACCTTCCATGGCTTATCGGTTATTGTAAAACGGCGAAAATTGCGAAACCGCATGCATACGTGCCTGCTATGTTTGAGCTCAAGCCATGATCTTCAGTCAAGCGGCGGCCTGCAGGAGGGGGGGGGGGGGGAAGGGAAGCAATCCGCCCGATCGTTTTTTTTTTTTTTTTTTTTTTGTTTACTGCTTCATCCCGATAGTCGTAATTAACTTTGCCTCGCTGCATCCAGCGAAAATACTTCAAGAAAAAAAAGGCTATAGTGCGCGAAAAAAAAAAAAAAATATGGTGACCGAGGAGGAAATGCTTCTTTAACCCCCTTTCCACGCATTGGCAGCATGAATCGGTGCAGGTGAACGGAACACGTGCCCACAGACGGAGCGGAAACGCGTTGGCCAGAGTTGCCCAAACGCGGCAGCGAGCTTGCTGGCTATGGCGCACAACTCCGTTGCAGGGAGTGATGCAATCGTTTCCACCTATCGCCGCTATCGTAGCTGCTACCCTTCGGCGGCGGCAGTGCAGCCGCAGGATTCGGCCGCCGCCGAGTGTGCGCAATCTGCAGCAAACGTCCGCCGGGGGTCCCTGAGAGCTCGAGTATCGGAAGCAGCCGCTGTTTGTCGCAATCCTACGATAACCTTCGCTCGAGCACTGTCAGGCTTGTGGCGACGTTCTTGCGACCTTGGGTTGACATCATGGCCCGTCCGGCGTGATCACGAAGCTCTCCGATGGGACCGGCAACAGTTTGCGCTCATCGTCTGCTACGGAACGCGTTAACAAGCTTCCCATAACCGTTGGGGTTATTTTTCGTCACTGTAATTGATTCCTTGTGTCAGCGAAAACCGACCCATGCACATTGAATAGTGTAAACTATACCCATTCACACTTCTGTAAATCCGGCAGTTGTGCATAACGGATTACACCGTTGAGGACAATAAAGCATATCGGGGTTGCTCCAAGCGGTCCATGTATTAAAAAAACGCTTAAGCAATGTTTTGGTTATGGGACGCAGTAGACAGACGGCAGTGCTCTCTGGCAGGGATGTGGGCTATTGTGAAAGTTGCCATTTTTGCATGTGTGCATTGCTGACTCGACTGATGTATGCATATGTTTGCAAGCACATGCATGCAACGGTTCAAAAAACAAACTCCTGTGTGTAAAGGGTGTTGCAGTGATCAGGTACAGACACAAGATTTAAGTTTTAATGTCTTTGTGGCCTGTGTTCAGCATAAAGGGCATGTTCAGCATTGAGTCCTCACTGTTACTTTCTGTTCATTTACTACATCAGCTGAGGGGGGCAGAAATTCAGCCTGAAATATTGCCTGCTAAAACTGGCCATGTTTGAGCAACAGGTAATTGTGGAGCACTGCTCATTATGCTTGCCATGGGACAGGCCAATGCTTACATCGTCATAACCACACAGTCTTTAAACTAAACTTCTTATGTGCCGCATTATTATTGCATAACTACCACCGTGAAATGTTTAGGGGTGGCTTTCTACAAGCTTTGAGAAGCAAATTAAACAGCCAAATTGAAAAGCATACTAAATTTAAAATTATACTTGCATTAATAATAGGCCTGCAAGGATTAAAGCTGCGAGATGTTTGAGATGGGTGTAAAAATGGTATCAGTGGTGATGCGTAGTAGTTTCTTCAATGTTGCCAGATAACACAGTTTTAGTTTAGCTTTTCCGAACATTTTTTTATGCCTTTCACCTTATGGTTTACTCTCCTTTGTTCAGGTGATCCCCATTGACCGGTGGCAACAGGCCTTGGCAGCACACCTGCGTCTTGATGGCCATGACCACGTCAACCAGGTGGAAGAGGTGCTTTTGGGCGAGTCGCAGTGCTACGTCTTCTTCAAGCGATCGTATGGCGATCTCCACTCATATGTGCGCTCCAAGCGGCGGCTGAGGGAGTCTGAGGCTCTCAGTCTATTCCGCCAAGTAGCCTCTGCAGTACACGCCTGCCACAATGCTGGTGTAGTCCTGCGCGACCTCAAGCTCCGCAAGTTCGTCTTCGAGGACCCCGAACGGTGAGTGCCAGAAAGTCGGCATGTGTTTACCTTGCACAGCGGTTGCCCATTATGCAGGGCTAGTTCATAGTCGCACTTTACAAGTGCAGACAACTCTCACTGCTTGTAGCAGTAGTAATTCTGAGTGTCCTGTAAGCCCTGCTTTTTGGTAGCTATACAGTGCGGGCACGCATGCTATAAACTGATGACATTCTTTTTTTTTTTTTCATTTGTGCAGAACACGGATCAAGCTGGAGACTCTGGAGGATGCTGTGGTCCTGGAGGATTTTGATGACGACCTCCTGAGTGACAAGCATGGCTGTCCTGCTTACGTCAGCCCCGAGATTCTTAGCAGCTCCACCAGTGGCCGCTACAGTGGCCGGGCGGCTGACTGCTGGAGCCTCGGAGTCATGCTGTACACACTGCTCGTGGGTCGCTACCCTTTTCACGACAGCGACCCCAGCATTCTGTTTGCCAAGATCCGCCGGGGCCACTTCTCAGTGCCGGAGTCATTGAGCCCACGGGCACGCTGCCTCGTGCGATCACTCCTCCGTCGTGATCCGTCGGAGCGCCTCACTGCCCAAGAGCTGCTCTCCCACCCCTGGTTCACCTTCTCCCAGAGCAGCCCGCATCGTGATGGGTGCCTTATGCGGCTTGACGTGGACCAAACCGTGCCAAACTGTGTTGCGCTGGACTGATGCTTGCACCACCTAGTCGCTGGCCGGGGATCTCACTGCCGTGCACCTGGGGTGGAGGGTCGCCAACAGCTGCTGGTTGGCCGCAGCATCATTTGCCGCGAACCGCCATTCCTACACCACCACCACCACCGTGACCGATGACCCGCCGCCTTGCTGCAGCTGTCTTTTTCCCCCATCCCATGAACTGTCCAAGAAGAAGCTGCAGCTGTGTCAGCCTTGGCGGCTCTTCCTAAGCACTTCCAAAGAGGCAACAGAGCTGCGTTAGGGGCGAATACCCACCACCAGGTTTTACTGCTGTGTGCGGACAGCAACCTCCTCCTCGAGCTTTGAGTCGTTGCAACTGTACAGGCCACCTTCCCACTGTCCCATCATCTTGTGTCTCATATGGTGAGAGGGGGCACCTTTCATTCACATAGTTATCCATTCCGGTGCATGAGCTGCCTTTGTGCACGTCGACTCCGAGCGAAAAGGGGGAGAAGGCCAACGAGAATCACAGTACACGGCACTGTGCAATCGTGTGTGTGTCGAGAGAAGACCGAAAAGCACCAATGAACTCTCTCCTACACCTACTACGATCAATGCTGTTGATGAATGTGCAAAAATGACTGTTGTGTTTTGTGGTCCCTTTTCTTTTGTGTCTTGTCTGTGACGACTAAATTTATTTAAGTACACTCAGGGGACTGGCACTCCCCACGATTGAATACTTGTGCGGAACAGGCTAGCGCATTGAAGAAGGGGTAGGGTTGTCTCAGTGAATTCAAAGCATGTCAGTGATTCGTTCTGGCTCGAATGATATATGTAGTAGTTGGGATTCCATTGTATATATGAATAAACATGGTACCTCTGTCGCAAACAAATGTGGTTGTCTCACTTTTTTTCCCAATGTCTGTGCCCAAAAATTGAGCTCATGGGTGGACTCCTGTCAGAAAGGAATAAAGCAGCTAATGTACACTACAGAAGCTTGTTTATGCTGGCTTCATCACTGCAAATGCCCATGCAAGTCTCGTGACTCTTGCTAATTCGGGTGCTACTGGTCTTGAACAGGTTAATTTGGACATGCTTCCAAAAAGAGCGCGGTCCAGGTATGACTCAAAACCAGAGTTCCATGCTGCATTCTCTCGCTCATCTGATGCAACAAATGGGCTGCCCCCATATTTAAGAATAGAACTGGTTTCTTTTTCGAGCTTCGCGCCAGCCCACAGTAAAGGCGGGTTGACCTGTCTACATCAACCTAGTCAATCTCTGACAACGATTGGTGGCACTGGTGTTCTCGTCCTATCAGCTCACTGCTCGTGCAGTTACCTTCGTATCTGTCCATGTGCACCGAAAACTGGACACTTGTCACATGCCCTTTGTGCTACGAAGCCTCCCGGTACACGCGGGTGCCGCTTGTGAATCTGGCACAGGAATGGTGGAGCTCCATTGCATTACACTGTAAATAATGCAGGAGGCTGTTGCGATTTTGTAGCAGCTATAGTTCAATGCTTCGGTCAGTATGCATGCATTGCAATGAAGCATTGATAAAAACCGGAAAAGTAGTTTGCGCACTGTTCTCGTTTCTGTTCCAACATCATCCAGCATTTCTCCAAAGAAATATGCCATGACGCAAGCAGACAAGTTTTTTACGAATAATTTGACAGTTGGAGCTTCTGGTCCCTTGAACATCAACAAACAATATATAGGCACATACATTAACCTGACGAATCGGGTAAATCAAACTGTATGTGGGCTTTTCTTGATCACCATTACGGTATATATTATTGGGGAAACAATATTTTTGTACTGAAACAAGCATATGTTGCTTTTTTGTACTTGTACTTTGCTTTATCTTTTTTATAACGTTAAAATCTGTAACCTGCCCCCCTTATGTAATGCCTTTAGACCCTTAAGGTGGAATAAACGAAAAAACTTGAGATTAGTGGAGACATGCATATTCTAGGAGTAATATATTACATAAGTGCAATATATACATCAGCTTTCTAACAGATCAGCCTCTGCAAATTTTATTGAACATAGCCCCTTTCTACCGATTAAGTTCTAACCAATGATGGTTCTGCCGAGCAGTAATCTTAACAGCACTAGACGACAATGGTTCTGAAACTGCAGCGTGATGTATATACCAATTTGCTGCTGAAGCAGACTCGTTGCTATGGTAGCTCTACACTGAATGTGTAGAAGCCAGCAGGAAATGTAACGCGAGGCCGCTTGTTACAATCACAAAAGCACATTCACCAATGGTTTGTGAAAGTGTTCTGGAAAAACTTTCAGTTTTGTTAGACAAAACGCAGACAATTGCTTGCAGTTCCTCTGATCCTGCACAAGCAGTACTTTTGTGTTTGCTGCATCCACATGACCAAGCTTCCAGGGCAGGTGCTAATTTATTAAAAGTGCAACCTCATTAAAGGCTGAATGCGTAAGAAAAGGCCTATGGGTATGAGGCATTCTATCGTGTCTCCATGATGCACAGCAGAACACTTTCTGCACGTCAGGACACTTTGCCATGCATTTTGGCAAGCAAGAGCTATGCGTCAAGTCGTCCGCTTTGCACTTTATATCAGCATCTTATTGCAGTTCCTATAGACATAAAGGTCCCGAATGTGCCACCACCCTGAAGCATCACTTTTCCAACACTCTGGATCAGCTCTCGCCCCCTCAGGCCATACCTGAAAGCAACAGAAAGAAAAAAAAAAAAAAAGGACTTGGTAATGTGGCATAAAAGGAATGACAAGCTCAGTTCAAAATAACTTTAGAGGTTACAACAGGTAACCACATCATGCCAGCATTTAGCATTTTGCTTAGGTAGGCTAAGCTGTTGCACGGTAAGGGCAGCACTGCAGAGTGCAACTGCATGGGAGCTTGAACACTGCTATTGAGTACAGCGTAACATTTTATGTTTAACGGCTCCTGTAAATGCAAAAGCAGCTGTGAAATCATGCACGGAGTTTGTCAGAAACAGAAACTGACACAAAGGTGTCTTGAATAAACGCACTACAAGTAGCTATTAACAATGCAGACATAAAGAGGCACAGGTGTTCTGGTGCAACACTGAAGCAAGCAGCACAAGATATGGTCAGTCGATGTCTTAGGCTTTATAGTGCATAAATAGCTTAGACTATTGTACACAGAGTTCAGGGTTGCAATGACCTCATTATGTTTGCGGACGACTAGTTTTTAAAGTGTGACAATTTGTTGATGACATTCAAGGGCAAAAAAACAGACAGGCTCTGATAATGAGCAAATGACAAGCCGAGTTTTAAATTGGGCAGTTACCAGCAGCTATTATGTAACACAGTAATTGGGAAGAGTGCGTAAGGCTATGATGCATCATCATGCAACGCCACCTAAGATTCATCACATTCAGATCCATTTTTCTTGATTCTGGCTGTAGTAACATTAAATACAATTTTTCCTCTAACCCAAACTGCTCTTTGTCTCTAATACAACACGTATCGTTTTATATTCTTTTTCTCCACGATTGACCGTAGGGTTTTAAATTTAAGCATTTTTATTACAAAAGCACGTGCCCGCCATATACATAGGTGAGAACCAGCAGATTACAGCTGCAGAGCGCTTTACAAAGGTGTAAAATCGTTTACTGGCTGCGATATTGATTGCTCATTGAACATCCACAAACTGAAACAACATCCTATCGCCAGGCGAGTTTGATACCACGCAAATGTGAAATGAAACACACTTTTGGGGTATGCTGATGCCAAAGGCTGCCTTACCTGAGAGCCGAAAAGCCTCCGAAGAGTGCTCCTGATGCCATACCTACGCAAAAGCCAATCGTGAAGCCCATTTTCACGCGGTCCCAGCAGGTCGGACCGCGTTGGTAGGCGCCTTGCACCGGCACGGGCATTCCTTCCCTGAATAGAACAGTTTAGGTGACTTCGATTAGCTCTAGACTCGTCAAGCAAAATGACCCTTTAAAACGCATTTTCCCCACGACCTACTGTATCTTCCCTATCCCTGCATACGCAATGCTGAACGAAATTTCGCACATTGGCAAAGACTATTTGCGATCACTTTCGGTGACAGTGCATGCATAGAAGCAATTTTATAAACATTTCAGAATTCCGCTCCTGCAGAGCTATGGAAAATTTACTTGAATGTGAACTCAAATTTGCGAAATGAATAAAAGGCACGGAGAACTGCGAAATCGCACCATGATCTCACTTCGTACTACTAAAGCCATGTGACAAAACAAGCAGACACCACGCCCTCAGAAACAGTTTGACGAGAAATAATCAGGAATACATGTGTCTGTGTATGCGTCAATAACTAAAAGCATACCTAAAAGGAACGAAGAATCCTTATTCTAGCAGTCACAAACGGTTCCAGAAACGGATCCTTTTCAGCGAACAAACCAACAGTCGGCCATGGTGTGATGCCCTTCGCGATAGTTTCCTCAGTTTCCTTGTATTAAAAGAAACAAATATGCATCGGTACAACACAACTATAAATAAGTAGTTTTCAATAACAGCATGACAGGATGAACTTCAAGCATTTCATTAATGTTTCTTGTAACAAAAACATCGCAAGTTGTAAGGAAACGTTTCATTTTGTTAAATGTAATAATTGAGACCACAAGCTGCAGCTGGCTCAGTGGTCTAGGGGTATGATTCTCGCTTCGGGTGCGAGAGGTCCCGGGTTCAAATCCCGGCTGAGCCCACGTCGTTTTTTTTTAATTTTTTTGTGAATTATTTTTTTTTTCGCGCTAAGTTATGCACTATACCAATCCTGCTAACTGCAATTTGTTACTGCCCGTCATTTCACCCTCTAAACGCCTAATGTCCGACGGCGTCCATTTGAAACCTTGTAGCCAAGACAAATCCCGGTGGTTGTGGTCAGAGGTAACATTGCCGACGCCTAGTCGGTCGACAGGTTGTGTGAAATAATCGCCCTTGAAAGAGCTACCAACTCAGGCAACTCCTGTCCTATAAAAGAGGAAGAAATGACTTTGATCCCGAGTCGGACACGCTAGCCGAGTCTAGCCACGCGTTCATACGGCAGGTTAAAAGGGGCCGGCTAAGCCATGTCGGGTGTTGCTTCACATAATTATAACATAATGTCGTAGGAGGCAGAGGGCCCTATTGCCATGTTCGTGCACCGATCAAGTAATTAAAGCGCCTCATCATAATGATTAATTTAATTGTAGTGATAATTTAATTAATGCTTATGATTAATTATTAACTATGTCAATAAATTAATAATTATTGTTAAGGTTAATAAACTGATACAGTATATAAATGGTAATTTCATTACAAATAGTTATTACTTTATTCATTTGACTCTCGGAACTTCCGAATTTCATCCATGTTTTCTCTGTGCATCTACGAGGTCACTTTTCAAGTAGTTGAACAGAACTCGCCTACTACCACTTCCTTTTGTGTTAAAAAATAATTTTCTTCATATTTTACTGCCTTTTCCGCGCCAGTTGTCTATTTGTGTAGTAGGAGACTGCATGTTCACAGTGAGCAGTTTACCTCATGCGTGGCAATGGATTCGGATTGGACCCAGGCTGTCTTCAGTCAGAGCGTTGTGTTCCGGGCGAGATCAATAGACCGATAATTTAATTGGCTTGCGCTGGGCCCGGGCTTCAGACTGAGGCATGTGCAGTGCTCTCAAGCCACGGCCAACGGGACCCTAGACTCAGGGTCCCCCCCCCCCCCCCCCCCCCCCCCGCTGACTAATGACTAAATAAATAAAGATGTTTTGTCCTCCTCCTCCTCCTCCTCAAGTATACAAACATTATACAGCAGCGTTTGTTACCTTAATTGATGTTTATATATAATGCAGCGTATAAACATTACTTGTTAATTTGTAACGTTACAATACCACTAAAAAGTCAACATTAGAACAATATTTACTTTGAGCGTTAAACTAATGTTTTCTGTCATGTGAACGCTAATACAACTTACATAACATTTTTGTAACATTTTTTTGTTTTCGAATGTTCGGTGTGAAGCACTCATATTCGCTAAGCCCCGACTTCGAATAAAAGTTCGTGCTCCTCTTCCGCTGCGCTTTGCGATGTAAGCTAAGTACGTATATAAATAGAAACAAATGGTCGAAATTGATGCACAGCACTCCGCTGTTACGCCCTTTTATCTCTTACCTCGTTTATTCATTTTACCCCTTCCCTCATGGCGCACTTTAGGGGTCCACCACGAATAAGAGAATTATACAGCGCCCTCTTCGTTCATCGTTACCACATTTAGGTGACACGTGTACTAAGCGTACTCCCAACTACGTCGCTTTTCTGCACAAAGCCCCGCGGGTTGATGAACTGTCTCTTAATGCTCGTTTAGAGTGTTTCGCAAGTACACCTGTTGCACGGCCGCCGCTCTCCCCCTGAGCGGCTCGCGAGACCTGTCCGGGAGTAGTGCGGCCAGAATCGGCCGACATATCCTATTGCGGTGACGACCCGATGGAACCTCCCGACAATTCCGACACATTGATCAGCCGATTGTGCCCGGTGCGAAACCGCCGCATCCAGCAGTGGCAAAAAGCAGGCTCGAGCGGCGTACGTTCTTGCGTCGTCTTCGGGCTCTTTCGTCACCGCGCAGCAGCCGACGGCTCGGCGGCTAGCTGTTGCACAAGCAAGCTGCAACGGGCTTCTCTTTCGCTTGCTTTCGCTGTGTTTTTCAAGAGAACCGTTCGAGCTATTTCATCGCCCTGGCTGCCCATGACGGGGCGAGGCGTTGGTTCGTGATGCAAGCGCTGCTGTGTGCAGCGGCTGCGTCGCCACGTAGTCCGCGTCGCTTTCGGTCCCAAGAAAGGAGAGGAAAACCAGCGGGAATCATACGCTCCCTATTTTCTCCTTTTTTTTTCTTTCTCCGCCTCTCTTTTTATCTCTCTCACTGTTTATCTTTCACTCTCTGTCTCTCTCTGCTAGAATGGTGAAATCGCGGCTTGCAGTGGATGCGCGCTCCACGCTCCTCGTTAGCCGTCCGCGCGCGGATCACGACAATTATTGCTTTCTCGGGAAACGCGCAACAGCGGCAGCGGTTTTCTCATTACGTTTAATTTGCTCGTCCGTTAGCTATAAGCAAATCCACCACGCAGTCTGCTCGAGTTCACTTGCGCTGCCTTATAACGGCTTCTCTCCACCATACTGATCGGCACAAAAGCTAAGCCGCGCCTTCAAGTCTCCGGGCAGGTTCCACGTGTCCTAAAGTGTCGCTGACCGCGGAGCCAGATATCGCGTCCATTTCACAATCCTGATGACTTCTGCTTGAAGTCGCTCTGGGCTTTCGCGAATAAAATAGAAAGGTTAAAAGAGAGCAGAGAAGCTCTAACGAATAAGCGTCACGCGGCTCTGAAAGGCAGCCTTTCGCAATTACGCGTTCTCGGCGGTGGCGTTCAACCCAGCCGCGCTTGACGGCATCTGTAGTTGTAGTGCTTTGTGCTCGACGTGTCTGTGAATCTTTTCCTCGTACCAGTAATTCGCTTGTTTCTGAGCGTTTCGACACCAATTCGTGCGTTCGCTTAGTGCAATATGGTTTGGTTCCTTAGATGGGTTTAATGTCACGAACAAAACCAGGCTATCAAGGACGCTGTAGCACAGGGCTCCGAATAATTTCGATTACCTGGGCCTCGTTTATTTTTTATTATTTTTATACATCATTATTATTTATTTATTTTTTACGTACGTACGTACACTGATAAAGCACCGTACCCGGACGCCTTGCGTTTTGCCTCCATCCAAACGCGGCCGCCGGGGCAGGGATCGAACGTTAACACTGACGATGTGTTCATTCAGCTGAGAAAACGCAGCATATTCGCCGAAGCAAAACGACAAAATATTTTTAATTTCAATTTGAGTTGCTGCACCAAGCATATCATTTTTTCTTCCTTTTTTGTAGAAGATTTCGCAAGATGGATATGTCATTGAGAGTTCTTTGTACTTTTAGTCTGTTCAAATAAGTCACTGAACAAGCTTCATGGCTTCTTCTGAGATGCTGTCTTCATGTAGAATACAAGTAAAGCGCGTTTCTTGCTCTTTCTAAAGCACTGCAGTTGTATACTTCTATCGTGAGTTAGCCCTTTCCAGTTCGTAAGAAAAAAAAAGAAAGGACTCACATCACATCGTAGCTGGGACGCAACAACACCTAACGCCGTCCACTCCCCGTCTCATCTAAGATGTTTAAAATGGCATTGATTACTATAAATAATAATAAAACAAAAAGTAATTATTACTCCACGACATTATTATTTTTTCTTTTGCCTTTCATTCTGTGTGCAGTTTTTTTCTGTGTATTTTTTAATCTTAATTCTGCTACATTACCAAGATCACATGGTTGTTCCTGGCCACGTTAAAAATAAGAATTGATTGATTGACCTACTGATTGATTGATTGATTGATTGATTGATCGATCGATCGATCGGCCGACTCATCAGAACACTGGTGATGATGGAGTCGTTCAAGTCACAGACAGACGTGCGGACTGACTGAATTTGACTGACTGACCGACCGACCGACTGAGGGACGGACGGACGGACGGACGGACGGACGGACGGACGGACGGACGGATGGATGGATGGATGGATGGATGGATGGATGGATGGATGGATGGATGGATGGATGGATGGATGGATGGATGGATGGATGGATGGATGGATGGATGGATGGATGGATGGATGGATGGATGGATGCGGTTAAAAAACGAATTTGATAGCTGCTCCACGATGCTCTCTTTGATCGCAGAATAATTCCAATGGTATATGTGTTTAGCTTCCTTGCAAAATTTAACGTAAGTGTTGGGCAGGTGTGTAAACTTTTACAGAGCTTATCTGAGGTAGACCTGGAGAATAGTCGTACTGCTAGGCTTGAATCCATGTTCTGTACACCCGCCGCGGTGGTTAGCCGTTACGGCGCTCGACTGCTGAACCCAAGGACACGGGATCGAATTTCGCCGCCTCGGCGGCTTCTTTTCTACGGAGGCGAAAAGCAAGGCGCCTGTGTGTTATGTGATGTCGATACACGTTAAAGAACTCCAGGTGGTCAAAATTTCTGGAGCGCTCCACTTCAGCGTCTCTCATAGCCTGAGTCGCTGTGGGGAGTTCATCCCTAAAAACCGAAGCCAGCCAAACTAAGTTTGTACCCAAAGAATACGAAACGCAATCTTCCCGGCATTCCTACTCCTCTCTATTGTGAACGATCAGTATAAAGCGCCGCCAACTTGCCCCCTAGCTGGTAGTACTGAGAAACTTCATGGCCATGCCCACCGAGCACTTCGTAGCCAACTTTGTCGAGTACCGTTCCAGGCCCCTCACCACTTTCTCCTTTGTCCCCGCTGTAAGTACCGTTAGCTCTGAGTATGATGATTAGCTAAGGAACAGGGGCGAATTGTTCATAACTCTGCCTGGAGACATCAGTTCGTATTCCATCATGTGCTTGGTCGTCCTATCCTGCGGGCAACGCAGGTGACAAATGCCGACGCCACACTGTAGTTGGATCAGCGGTGCTTTGTGGTTCAGGCTTAAATCTAAGCTAAGCGCTGCCGAGTATAATTGCATCGAGCAGCCGAATGCTTTTTGTAGCACTCGAGTAATGAGGTTTCTACTGTGACGTGCCAATTATGGGCAATTATTTCAGCCAATATCAACCACGTACACGTAAGAAAATGCATAGAGAGGCTGCTGAGTTAAGCGAAGGAAAGGCAGAAAACTTTGCGACACACTTCCGGGCATCGCTGCACATACGGCTCAGATATGTTTTTGGGAGCTTCGGCCAAGAAACAGTCGCAATCAACTGTACTTCACAACCGGGGTTCGTACGTTTGCCAGTCGCACGCAACTAGCGCGTACGTCATTTGCATACATGCTAAATTAACGTCGAAGATGTGAGCTTTCTCGTCGAGCAGCAATCAATTCCAAACATTGCAGCTGCAGAAACATCAATCACCACCCGGCAGTCGAGATCGCAGCCACGAACAAAGTGACGACACTGATTCTCGCCGCATCAACGTCAGGGAGCGCGGCCAGGCGACGCTCGGCATAGCTGTTTCATGAATCTACTGCAAGGTCGACGTGGCCACAGTGTTGTTGCAAACAAAAGACCACCAGTTCTTGCTTACAATTTAAAGCTGCGCGCCTTGCACCAAAATGACCCCTAAAATAATCATTTATAGTCATATTCTAATGGAACAGACCAGAAAAACTTGTGCTCTTTTTGAGTATTCGAGCTAAATTTAAAGAGCTCTGTGTGGACCCTATAATTTACAAATGATATTTATTATTGATCCTCGCAACAACTCGCAGTCAAATAGAGCGACTATGCGTTCTCATCTGGTCAACACCCCCTGTTTATGCCACGCGGCAAGAGTTTGAATAAAAAGTTAGCAATGGCGAAACAGCCGCTTTTATCCCTCGCTAGCGCGTGATCGACAGACGTCATGGCGTGGTCAGTCGCGTGCTCATGATGACATAGAGCATCACGCACGCGAATCGGCAATGTTAAGTCACGATAAAAGACCTGCTTCATTGACCAGCTGACCAAAGGTCAAGGGCAAATGCTAAGCGGTCAGAAAGTCACGTGGTCACACACCAGTTCACCAACACACTACACTAAGCGGGACTTTCCGCGAAGCCAGACAGGCTAAGTCCCAGTTTGATTTGAAAATCCAGCTGAAAGACTTCCTGACAAAGCGAAGCGGTCCCCGGGTGTGTACATGGAATAATAGAGCTAAATCCCTAAAAATTCAGTCGCGTGATGTCGTTTTTTTACTACCGTCGCTGGCTCTCTGCTCGCTTCTGCTGATTCACGGCTGCTTTTACAAGTGTAAAAGGAAGGATTATACCCGTTTACTCTCCGCTGTAGACTACAATCAACAGCAATGGGAGTTGAAGTGTTAAACGTTGCTCTTAAAATTCCATGACTGAAAGGTTTTACTCCATCAATGAGGATCCAAAACGTGGTAAATGAAGCTAAAAGAGTAAATTCTTCTTTTTCTAACTCCCACTTTCAAATTGAGGTCCTCAGGCCCAATACTCCTCAAGTGCCGACCGGAGTGAAAAAAAGGCAAAGTTTTACGCCGTTTGCGTGTCCACCTAGTGCACGACTTAGTGTATTGTCTGTTTTCGGTATGGTTAGCCTTTTTCGCTGAATGGCCGCTAGCTTCTGTTGCTTCACGGAAGCCTACCGCGGTGCATATCATGTCGGATTTTCCCAGCTTTACGTAAGGGTTCTCAAACTGGGTTCTGTGACCGGTTTCTGTGGGATAAGCGAGCTCCCACTGACACCCCCTCCCCCCTGTCAACCTGGTCCTACATGCCAGAATCACCTGTTTTGTTTGAACCTCTTTTAGGACGTTAGTTCTTGTTAGTTCTGGACGTTAGTTAGTTCATTCCTCGGTAAAATCACGATGTCAGTGTAGGTACCGTCCCCAGCTCGGATTTTGACTTCAAGACAAAATTCTGTGGCCCGCCGACTTGCCCGGCGACTTGGTAGCGTGCGATGTTGTCCCTGGTTCTGCACGTAGTCTCTGTCAGTAGTTTAAAAGCCTGATGGTCTGCTTCCAAGCCGTGCTGTGGCACTCCTTCAGCATTAATGGAGGTCCTTCCCGTTGGAGTGGGTAGGCCAAGCATCTTTCTTTCTGGCGATTTGGAATTTTGGGAATGTATTAGCAGCTACTCCCGATTCCTCCGACTCTAATCCCCCGGGTTCTATAGTTAGTCTCACAATATATTTGCAGCACTGCGAAAGGCAGAGGCACCGCGGTCCAATCAGGATCACGCGCAAACGTCGGAAATAAACCGTTGTTGTCGTTTGTGCGCCCCTACTTCATCTTGCGCGCGCGCGCGCGCGCGCGTGCGTGTGTGTGTGTGTGTGTGTGTGTGTGTGTGTGTGTGTGTGTGTGTGTGTGTGTGTGTGTGTGTGTGTGTGTGTGTGTGTGTGTGTGTGTGTGTGTGTGTGTGTGTGTGTGTGTGTGTGTGTGTGTGTGTGTGTGTGTGTGTGTGTGTGTGTGCGTGCGCGCGCGCGCGCGTGTGTATGTGTGTGCGCGTGTGTGTGTTTTAAGCTTCCGATTCGTGGCAAAATTTTGTCCTGCGCCAGCAACGACGAGCAGTTAAGACTACGCACAGAAAATACCAACAAGAGGCTTTCTTAGATAATAGTGAGGCAACTGTGGCACATTTTGAGATAATTTGGTCAACATGTTGTTCGAAATGGCAGAAAAATAACAATCCGTTCCTAAAATTTACTAGAGAAGTTCGTCGGGCTCTCCCCAAAATAAGCACAGGCTGCCATTGAAAACCAATGGGATGCGTTTTTGAAAATTAATGCAAAAATACAAAAGCCCGACGAGCGAAGATCTTTGAATGTATTGATAGTTATTGTGATGTCAAGCCTTATACGATAATTTAATTTCAAAAACTGTTTCCTAGAAAATGCCCAACATTTCTGGATATGTATTGCAGGTCCTTCGCGTGAAAGACTGGAGAAAAGGTCCGGAAAGGGTTAACTCGGTGTTCATCCCACAGGCTTCAAAGTAACCTCACTGCTGCCTCTCGGACCGGAGAGACGAGAGAGAGAGAGATGCGTGTATTATCAAGTGTGAGTGGAGAAAAGGTCCGGAAAGGGCTAACTCGGTGTTCATCCCACAGGCTTCAAAGTAACCTCACTGCTGCCTCTCGGAATGCGGTGTACAGCGACCAGAGAGACGAGAGAGAGAGAGAGAGAGAGAGAGAGAGAGAGAGAGAGAGAGAGAGAGAGAGAGAGAAGAGAGAGAGAGATGCGTGTATTATCAAATGTGAGATAACTGACAAAATTCCCAAGCGGAAAAGGAAAGCATGAACACGGGACCTGCTGTCAATTCAGGATGTGCATTGTAAACGTGCAATAAGTCAGGCAAAAGAAAGAATGAGAAAATACGAATGAGAGCAGGGAGGAAAGGTGGATGAAAGCAAGTAAAGACAGAAAATCAGGCAGATAGGAAAAAAAAAAAGGCGAGCTAGAAATAACGCCAGAAGGAAAAACGAAACAATGCACCAGAAACAAAATCTGTACAGAGATGAATAGTAGGCAAGTGGCTGAGAGGTGAGCAACGTGCGTACATTCGAACGAGGATCCTTGAGAGTAATCGGAGATGGGAGCCATTCACGCTTTCCATCATACCCACAAAGGCGAAGCTTGTGTGCCCTCTTTTTTTCTTTTTTTTTTTTAGTTTTTTTTTTCTTTATACGGCTCCGTCAATCGCGGCTTTAATAAGCCGTGGTGGCTTTTCCCAGAATTCCAGAAGTATATGTCATAAGTCTTTTGCAAACGGGGAAGAGGTGTTTGGTAGTGTCACATTTGCGTTGGACCGCTTCAACAAGCTTTCTGCGCTGGCAGAAACTATATGGTAGCAGCTTTTTAGCATGTTGAAATTTCGAAGTTTTTTGCTGTTGTTTTTTTTTTTTCACCGCGGCTCCATTATATGGGTGCACCATGGATCCACAAATACTCGCCTGCCGGTAATAACTGGAGCCCATTGCTGTCTGAAATGTTGATGTTTATATTACAAGGCTATAATAAAGTGGTATTCAGAGCGCAGCTAAGCGTGCTTACTGATCATTCGACGTTTGTAGACAAGCGGCCGCTTTACAAAACCACGAGCTGATTGTACCGATCAATCCTGTGGCCATGCCAGATGCCCCAAAATACGCGTGCACGGACAATATCCGCCTGGTGGTCAAATCGCGGAGAAGATACCCCTGAGCAGACTGAACGACTGCAGCGACAGCTCGGCGTTCCTCCAGTAGTTAGTGCGTTCCTCCCAAGCATGGTGTATCGCGCACGCGAATATGCAACGGTCCGGGACAACTAATTCTGCACAATCGTCATTGGCGGTACACGCAGGGCATTTGATATTGCAGCTTACTACGCTATTCCAGAAAATCGCCTCACAAAATCATCCAGCTCAGCAGTGCACAAGTATGTTGAAGTCTTTCGTATCGACTGTAGCGATCAGATATAGACAGAGGGCGGCCCCCCCACGGCACATAATTTTATACGTATTCTTAGATCGCTAAATAAACCATTCTCTCCGCTGTTCTCTTTACCATGGCTCTGAAAAAAAAAAAAAAGGAAACTCCTTGAAAAACAAAATGCCATTTTAATTATCCCGTACATCTGTACTGACATCGATCCTGTTTTGTTGTGCACACGTTCTCCTGTAGCACATGTGGAAACACAAGACCAAGCACCAGCTTGTTGATGCTGGGATCCATGAGCTCGCTTCGAAGTTTTAGCATAGTCATGAACCAGACTGCGCGCAAAACACCAGAATACTACAAACCTATATTCGTGTTAGCAGTGCTCTTTTTCTATACAAAAGTACATCTTTTCATATTGCACCCTTCGTTTAGGCTGAACGCGGAGGCAGTAAGTGGTTATTTGTTAAATAAATATCAAAAACAAAAGGAAAAGGTGTATGCTGGCCCCGGTATCTGCTGTCTAATATCTGAAACACCTGAACTGAGGCGGCGGAAATAAAGAGGGTGAAAAAGCGAGGATTCCGCATATGAAGGGCTCAACTGAGAGAACGAGCGACATTGTTTCCAATAGCTAAGCCATTAGAAAAGCCGTGAGCCTAGGAGGCAGGTTGTTCTACCCATAAAAAAAAAATGAGGTCAAATGAATTGAATTTTACGACAGTAGCCCCTGCGCTTTCAATGTACAAGTGTGATCCAAGCGGTGTGCGCAATACAAGATTGCGTACGTTGCAATGGTCCCACGCAACGTGGCCTACGTCACGTTTATAAAGCTATATATATATATATATATATATATATATATATATATATATTTACAGCGCACTAAAATACGAAATTGTTGCGCACATAGAGGCACTCCATCAAGAGGCAAAAAAGATGTCATCGGGACTGTGACATCATCAAAAACCAACGTTGTGACATCTTTTCGCATCCTCCTAGGCTGTCTTGCGCAGCATGATAAGACCGGTTGTTTTGAGTCGTAGTCAACATTGTCTCCAGAAGAGCAGAAACCCAGATTGATACGCACCTCGCCACAGGGAGCCCCAAAACGCCTCTAATAGCTGCGCAGTTGATGGCTTTAGTTCTTGACGCTGTCTATCCGCATACTCCTACGGCTCTGTCTATAGCGAGACCATTGTAAACAGTGGCGCAGCAGAAAACAAGCGAAAGGTGGAATGCGCCGAGACAAGGAGCCTGAACTCGCGTCAGCTCGGTCCAGTGCGACGTAGTACCGTTATACGCCGCAGCGGGCATGCTGGACATTGCACGAACTCTAACATATCGATCACTGCTGGCTGCAATATAGTTGACAGAATATTAGAGATGCTATTTTAGCAAATATGAACAAGAATGAAAAGAAAACAAATCTGGATTGCTTCACCGGCGCTGTAACATCAGTGCTGGCTGACAGAAAACACGTGAATAATGCTAATTAGTAAGCTGGGTAACTAAGTTCTAATAGTTTATTTTTTGGCTATAGTAATGGGGTGCTTGATTGTATTTGGCTGTCTAACGATCTGTAGCTGCACGTTAGGATATCAGTATCGATTTTAAAATTTTCGAAAACGCGACGTTCCTCGACGCTGTGACAATGAATTTCGTCCACCGCGTGCCCTTTTCGGAAAGCACGTGCTGAGAAGCGATGCCTTTCACTACATGCAGAGGCGACGTTTCATGTGGGCCACGCAGTGAGGGGTACTGATCGACGCCGCTTCGAAGCCCGCGGAAAGTTTTCTGTGCTATACAGCACCAAGGGAAGGGGCATTTCCTAAATTTTAGGAGTTGATAGGGCTATCCTAACAGCCGGCTAATTGATTTAAAAAATTAACCAACCAGATTTATTTATAGGAAGGGAAAGGCGCGGTAACTGTCTCACTTGTTTTCTGTGGACACCTCAACCGCGCCGTAAGGGAAGGGAGGAAGGTGGGAATGAAAGTGGAAAGAGAGAAAGAGGAGCCGTAGTGGTGGTCTACGCAGTAATTTCGACCACCTCGGGATCTTTAACGTGCGCTGACATCGCACAGCACACGGACGCCTCTTTGTTTCGCCTCCATCGAAACGCAGCCGCCGAGGTCGGGTTCGAACCCGGGTGCTCCGGCACAGTAGTCGGGCGTCTTACCACTGCACCACCCCGGCGGGGCGAACAGCCGCCTAAAAATGTAAATGTAGTTTAGGGGTGGGGGGGGGGGGGGGGGGGGGGGAGGGTGGAGGCTGACCGAGGATCGATGAGAGACTGTTCTGTGCAGTTCACCCCCGAAGACCAATTCTGGTTCAGCGCTGGGCAATAGGGGTCGCCGAAGTCCAAGGACTTTCTGCCACCTAGAGCGGCTTAAGGGCCCACGCACTTCCTCTTCCCTTAACCCCGACCCTCCTTCACCTCCTCACCTAACCCAGTCAATAAAGCAACACCACCTAGACGAAGTTCGTCTAGGTGGTGTTGAATAAAGTTGTTTCCTCCTCCTCCTTACAGGAAAGGGAAGGCGCAGTATCTGTCACACTTCTCGACAGACACATGAATCGCATTATGAGGAAGGGGAGAAAGGCTAGAAGAGAATGAGAGAAAGAGGTACCGTAGTGGAGGGCTTCGGAATAGTTTCGACCACCTGAGAATATTTAACGTGCACTGACGTGGCACAGCCCGTGGAGCGCATTCGCGTTTCTCCTCAGTTGAAACGCGGCACTTGAGGTCAGTAACCGAGTATCTTAACCACTGATCCACCGCTACGGGTTTGCTACAAATCTTCAACTATGCACAAGTACAGAAGCGTAATAGTTAAAAAGAAAATTATTAGAATGATACACCTCTTTTTTGTTGTCATCCAACACTGCTATTGCAACGCTGATGAAGTCATCTCGATATTTCAGATAACATGCATTTAAAGACTATGTTTCACTTTCGTAAAAACATCTAGTATTATAGTTACAGAACTTGGATACTATGCTCCTAGCATAATCTTAACCCGCATACGCTGCCCCAATTACTTACGAACCTGAACGAAGCCTGAACGCTCGCTCATACTCAGGTGCCGCAAGGAAGGCAATGCCATAAGCTATAAATAATAGAATACCGTACAAGAATGGCGCCACTTCACGCACAATGAATTGGAGTGAGTCTAATTGCTTTTTACGACGACTTACTTGCCTTCTAAGTTCTGTGCACACTCCGCTATTAGCGCATTACTATCGTTACAGAGTGAGATAGCCACAATTTCAGAGCTAGCTTCCTAACCAAATTTGTATGCTTCCTGACATGTAAAAGAAAAGCAGGAATGGTGGAGGCAGGGATAGTACTGTAGTCGAGGCGGTGAAAGAAAATGTACTTCCACTTGCCAAAGAATCAAGGACGAATAAGTCCTGCGTCTGTATATTTTTGAGCAGGGTATTCACACCGTGTCGAGGCAGCGATGAACAGCGTGTTGTCCCACCCATATCAACAAGTGACCCAGCACGAGACTTTTATCAATTCCAAGAAGCTGCTCTAGATGCGATTAGAGGGGAGGGGAGGGGGGGGGGGGGGGGAGGGCGCAGTGTGGCGCCGAAGGGGTGGATAGGAAACTGCTAGGGCTAAAATTAAATACTCACACGAGTTATGCTACTTGGATTCTTAACGAGATAGGTATAATATAAATGGTATAACGATAACTAGCATTTCAATAAGTCAGGAACCGGCCTTCGTCTCTAAATTGTCTCTAAATTGTATTTTGAAGTATTTTATTTGATGCCACCGCTTTTGTAAATTACCTTTAAGTATAGTGTGCAATGCGAAGAAAAAGATAACCAGGTCATCTATTCTTTGGCATTTAAAGGAAATCATTCTCCAATGCCGTTGAAGCATAACCGATGGTCGCTGAGGGTAATAAACTGGATTCCAAGGGAAGGGAAGCGTAGCAGGGGGCGGCAGAAAGTTAGGTGGGCGGATGAGATTAAGAAGTTCGCAGGGGTCAAGTGGATCCAGCTAGCACAGAACCGGGTTAAGTGGAGAAATATGGGAGAAGCCTTCGCCCTGCAGTGGATATAGTCAGGCTGATTATTATTATTATTATTATTATTATTATTATTATTATTATTATTATTATTATTATTATTATTATTATTATTATTATTATTATTATTATTATTATTATTATTATTATTATTATTATTCCATGCCATAACCCTCCCTCCCCTTTCCCACCCCGTACACACAAAGGAAATTCTCATAATGTGCACCCTTCTTTGCTCAAAGCTTCTCGTCGCGTGACATGGCGGAGCTTTTGTGTGTCAGAAACAAACGAAAAAGAAAACATGACACGTCATATTTTCACATCACGGCGTGTCAGTCGACCATCCCGTCAGTTTTGCAAGTCAGTTTGTACGTCAAAGACTCAGCTGGTTGCGTTTCTTCAACGCACTCCATTCTTTCAGCGAATCGACAATGCTATGAAACTTTTTCCAAGGACGCGGGATCGAATCCCGGCCTCGGCTGCTGCTTTTCGATGGAGGCGAAAAGAAAGGCTCCCGTGTGCTGTGCGATGTTAGTGCACGTTAAAGAACCCCAGGTGGCCGAAATTTCCGGAGTCCTCCACTACGGCGTCTCTCATAGCCTGAGTTGCTTTGGGACGTTAAACTCTGCAAACCAACATGCTATGAAACTAATGGTGTCCTCAGCTGAGGCTCACTGCCTCTGCGCCGGCGAGCAGGAAATGACGTCAAACAAGACAACATTAGGCCGTTGTTATGCACCTCAACCGAACGTGCGAATATTCGCTGACTACGGCCGTTCTTTCTGCCTCCTGTTCTCCAGGGCTTCACAGACCCTTGAAGATCTCGGAAGTCATCGCACGTTCGTATAAATTCTTTGTAACGATTGGTAACGAAGGAGGCTGGCAGATGCTCGAAAAAAGTTGCCATTATTGCGCTGTAGTTTGTCAGACACCACACCGTGGCTTTTTTATGGACACTTTATCTTGGTGAACGTTACCTCCGTGCTGCAGTTGTATCATCTTAGCGGTTTGTTACTGCAGTCATAAAACTCGGCGAGTGGTCACATGTAGTATTCGGACAATGTAAGGGACGCGAATGGCGATCACATGAATTTAAAGCAAACGCCAACAACCAATATGGACTACAATTTTTATTGCTCTGTTTTTCGTACTTAGTTCTTGCAAGCCGTTCGCATTTGTGCCGCCGACGGTTATACCGCGTTAAATGATAAAAAATCGACTATCGTAATAAACCTAGGATCTCGAAGCCACGTTTCAGTCTCTCTCCGGGCTTTTAGTCATTCCCCCCATTCCCCGTATTCCGTTCGCCCACAATGAACCCAGCTTGCAGACAGCTCTTGTATGCCACTTCTACATGATAACCGGTGAGTTGTCCAACTCAACGAAATGACGAAAGGAGCACGCGACGTCTGCTACACAGCCTTAAAAACACTAGAACGAAACTATATTTTCCTAAGAGGCATATCAAACCCCATTCCATTTAGATTTAGAATAACAGATACTTCAGAGAAAGTAAAATTTCTTTGCAGTTAGCCTATCCAACTGTGTCATCTAGTTTGCTGGTTGAAAGTCATCAGTCGATACTTCCCGTCTCGGTAAATATAACGAAATATAAACGAACACAGAAACGGTGCCAGCTGGAAATAACATGAGCGAGGTTATTTAATTAAAGGCTTTGTTGCAGAAAAATGAAGCAATACGGCTCTAAGCTACGTGTCTGAGCTCTGGAAATAGAGACACCACAAAGTGTTTACTCTTCAATCCTGTATTGAAAAAAAAAAAAGAAAAAAGTCTACAATGCACATCAAAACTTGCAGAGGAGTTTGCTGTGACATATTTCAACAACTGACGCCCCAAGCCAAGCGACAAACACATCGCTGGAGCTATGTGAAAATTTCTCGGAGAAGGCAGACCTGAAGAAATGCTTTTTCTTGAAATAGGCGCGTGGAAAGCAAGCACCGTGGAAAATATCGCAAAAACTACTGCGAGAGACCTTTTTCAGTGCTAAACTGCGCCTAAAAAGAAGGCTTTAGAAATGCATGTTGGGTGCTATCCATGCATGTTTGCTTGAGTAGCAAGCCTGCCGTAATCTGTCCTGGAGCTCGTTAAATCAGAAAAGCACGCGCGTAGCTGTAGCCGGCTGAAAAATGCAGATAATCTTAGTTAGAATTCTAATATGGTGTGAAAGTGGGGTTGCGCAAACTTTCTGTGGCTATGGCGCTGGTGCGCTGCAGTTTCAGCGGCACATTTGGCGCTACCTGGAAGCCGCCGCGTCAAATGGCGGGGGTTTAACCATGGCCTGCACGATCAGCTTCAGTCCAATGAAACTATTGATCGCGGAGGCCATGGTTTACCCTGCTTGTGGCGCCATCTGGGAGCCACCGCGTCCAAAGGCGAATGTTTAGCTCTGCTTTAACCTGGTTATAAGGATGACATTCGAGGCATCCGTCGAGGTGGCTGAGTGGTTAAGACGTTCAGCTACTGAACCCGAACACTTGGGTCCTAACGCGACTGTTTCGAATCCGATATGATGGTTTTTTAATGCGAGAGCATTACAACGGCTCATGGTCAGCCATTGTTAAGCCATCTTATCGCTCTCTCTGCTGACCGGCGAACCTAATAGACGGGAAGACTCCCTCTTTGGACCCGCTATACCGGACTTATTTTGATATATCTACGCCAGGGCACGTGGTTGCGACCTCGCGAAACAGCTTAGCCAATCAGAGCGTACGCGGCGCATGCGTTAGACATTTTGCTAGGCTCTGCATGAACCTCCTGATTATTAGTGCTTTCGCACAAATAAAGCCAGGGCTGCAGGCGTAGCGGAACCACATCAAATTTCGCTATGGCGTATAGACGGTGTTTTAAGGCGAAAGCCTCTTG
Source organism: Amblyomma maculatum (assembly GCF_055883805.1). Lineage (NCBI taxonomy): Eukaryota > Metazoa > Arthropoda > Arachnida > Ixodida > Ixodidae > Amblyomma > Amblyomma maculatum. The sequence continues at coordinate 92,873,658 of NC_139347.1, forward strand.
CCTCATGAGGCGGAAGGGTGACGTCATCAGGGCGTGTAACGAGCTGTGGCCTGAGCTGTGGATAGGATGTGTGGACAGAATGTGTCCACATTCTGCTGTCATTCGTTCATAAAAAAAAAAAAAAAAGAATACTGAGCCTGCCGGTACTCTAACCACCCTCCTTCTTTGCCCCAGCCGAGCGCACTGACCATTGCTCTACGACGATTTTTTTTTTGTTATTGCCATTTACAAAATATACAGATTGGCCGAATTAACTTAAGTGACACAGTTTACATTATAGGCCACGTGTATTAAATGTTTAAATTGATCACTGTGCAAAATCTGCGGTAGAAGTTAGCAAAAAGTGATTCGAAGATTGGTGTGTGCAAGGCAGAAAAGTAACATAAGGTCACGTGAATGTCAGCAAATGAAATGACGAAATAGTTGACCATTTATAACAGTCAAGCTATACAAGAAAAAAAAAAAAGAGAAAGATGAGATAGCGGCAACTGCCACTATCTCGTTTCAAATGGGACGTTCTTATATACCGTCTATGCATATAAGCGCATTGAGGAGAGAACTCCATTACATGGGTTATGTGGTGCTAAAAAACAATTTCCAATGCTGTAGCTGTGATCACGTGACAACTGCCATCTTGAGTCTGAGAGCGACGGAGAAACGGAACCGGCAGATGAAAGCCGTAAGAGCTAATGTTCTTAAATGTTCTTAGATGCTTCCCGAGGTATTTGCCCCAGAAAAAGTTTTGTGAATGCTGAAATTCGTTCTACTGGAACACATTTACATAAGATGTGATGCAGTTTCGACGAGGTATGTGAAAAAGTTCGTTTATCGAAGGTTTTTCTTACGCAATGTTCTTTCAAGATATATATATATATATATATATATATATATATATATATATATGTATGTACATTTCTGAAATCGTGCGTGGATACTGACATGTCTTATTCCGGGACTTAAAAAAAAGTACAGGCGCAAAAATATACGATTAACATAATTAATCGTAATGAAGAAGAAACTTTGCAATCATTCCGCTCCCAGCAGCTTCTTATGATAGACTTACGTTTGAATGCATTCAAGGCAAGGAGTGGAGATAGCCGACAATTATTGGCTGCACAGGCTTTTTACATTTGGCTCGCCTGCGTCCGTTTGCCTTGTTAGGAGCTATTCAGCAATTGCACCATCCACGTTTTCCTTTTTTTTTTTTTACTTTCGGCACATTTATAAATAATGTTCACATAGCACATAGGCGCAAAGAAAGACCCGCAGCAATGGCGTACAGAACACCTGCACGACTTTACGAAAGATTTGCGGAACGACGAGGTTTCCAACAAATCGCGCATGTACACACGGCCTGACATTTAAGGAGGCCGGGAAGTTCTTGGGCAAGAAAAGCCCGGCCTTTATTTGCAGATATTCTCCACTCAGTGCTCGCGCTCTGTGTAGGCGAGCGCAGCGTTAATACAGTATATTTATATGGACTCGGGGGATAAATGTAGGCCTATATAAACAGGGTACCGCTTTTGATTTACAGAGATCACTCTAACCGAAAACAGGCCTTTTAAATGTTAGAAAAAACCCCTACCCTCTTCTTCCGCAGAAAATAAGAAACGGAATCTGTGACCCAATTTCGCGATTGATAAGCACCCTGATGCCAATCACTCTCCGCAGTTCCCTTCAGAATGGTGGCAACTCATTATTTTAGGTAAATTCGTATAGTATGGAAAGAAATTTCTAAATCATCAGCTCTACATGCGCACTGTTCTCACAGAAAAACATCGACGTAACCAATAAGAGCCAGATAATCAGTATTCACTGAGAACATTGACTGGCTACAGCTGGGAGAGGTCGAGTTCAACTCTTTGCTTCTTAGAAAATGATCAAAAATAGCCGCTGTTATTGGCATATTGGCACAGCGGTTCCTCTCTTCTCGTTCGCTTCTCTCAAATCTTCGTACTTTTAAAATTAGTTTAAATTCAGCACAAACTGACTACCTGACCAAATGCTTATGAGAATCCCTCAAGGTGGGGTAGATTTGTAACACGGTAGTATAATTATCCGTGTGTTTTGCGCTGTGCGGGAGCAGTCAGGGTATGGAGACATTCTTTTGTCGCCATGCACCTCCAACTATAGACTTTTCTCTTGAGCTCGCTCCTTGACCGCCCTTTTCTCCTCATCCGCAGGCGAGGAGCAACTGGCGAGGTCGTTCAACTCTTTCCTGCCTTACTTTGGCTGCACAGCCACAGTAGCTGTCCACGTGTATAGGTCGTGAAAATATTTGATGCAAAGTGGTAACCAGCGCCTCTGTTGGTGCTTTTTGTGTCCACTTGCCTTGCAGGGCCTTTCTGTAAAGCAAGCATGTTGGATTTATTACCTTAATATAAGATCAACAACGCGACATAACAGATTTTTCCTAATGGATACAATCTGCAGTGTATTTGCTATTTATTCAATCGTCAAACGCTCGCCAGTTCAAGTCATGTCCGCTGCAAAGAATCACTACTGTGTGCCGTGATTTTGGTTGCCCAAAGATATTAGATATCGAAATATGCGTGTTACGACAGGGCGGAAATAGCATCACCATAACTCGACAATTGCAACAAACTGGCAAAGCAATGCACTCAAATTATGTAGCAGGACTTCTTTAAATGTGCGTTTTGTCTCTCACTCTCCCGCTGCTTTCTGAAATTTCGTCTATATAAACGCCGCTTCCACCACCCTGCATTGGCAACAGCGAACCCAATGCATTTCTTTCAAGCAGGGAACGCAGGCACCCTTTTCAGTATTGAGCAGGCGGGTGGGCGCATGACAACTACTTCCTGCAAGGCCCAAGCATTTGTTTCGGCTTCAGTTTACTATATTTCCTCGAAGGCGAGATAGAGAGATAAGGGATGTTCTTAAAGGGACCCTAGACGCACATTCATTTCATCCGTGAATTGATTGCTGCCGCATCATGAATCTCAAAGAGGCTACTTTCACTTTAAAAGGAGCCTTTGCAAGCAAAATAAGATTTACAAAATTAAGTAGAAGCATCGCTATATATACTACTAACCGCTTCCTCAAGAAACTTACAATGCGTCAAGACAGCTTCTTTTTTTTTTTTCGTGGTAAACATATTTTCACGCGTGTGCTTTATATTGTGAAAACCCTCTTCGCCAGTAAACAATGACCAACAGCGGGGTGGCAAAAGCCGCTAGGAACAATATACTTTAAAGCTAGTATTCGTCTTCCTTGGCTCCAGACTTTGTTGAAACGTAACTCGCAGCGCGCAGCTTTCCAACTGTAATTTGATAGGAAGGATCTTCACTTTTGCTAAATTCGGTCTTCAAGGCATCTACATGCATTCTTAGGCATATACAGCTTTTCGCAGGAAGGTTCACAACACTCACACCACAAGAAGAGAGAGTGAACTAGATGGAACTGGAGAAGGATATAGGGTTAACCAACAGAGGTTCTCAGAAGTTCCTGCAGACATGCTGCACTAACCGGTTGTGCGACGTTGCCCTGAGGGGTACACAGTGTCTTGTGTGCTCGGTGCACGCTTGCGTGTTCTGACGTTTGTGCTGGCGTGTGCTATAATGAGTATTCAGTGAAGCGTGCTGGCTCTAACTAGCAGTTAAGGTATCGGCCCGCAGCATTTCCCCTTTGTACATGATATCTCCTTGCTATTGTCATTATTTTTACGGCGCGTTTGCACACCTGTAGGTATCGTTCTTGATTTTCCTTAGTGGGCATAACAATTAGAAAATCTTATTCTTTAATTCAGATTGCTTGAAAAATCACTGTACCGTACGACATCTCTGTCGAGCCGTTGCAGCACAGAAGGGCTCCTCCACTGCACTTTATTCGTACCAATAAAAAAGGAAATGATTTACTTGGAAGAATTTTTAAACATTTTATCCAAGGAATAAATAATCGGAGAAAAATGACTTCAGTGCGTTATGTTTTTATTTCTGCTCGTGCGTCGTGCACCACAACGCGTGAATAAATGTTTTGACTATCCCAAAAACAAAGATGTCCGACGGGATGGCGGGAAGGGCCTCTTGCTTAATTAATTTTTTTTTGTTTTTTGTTATTAACTGCCGCTTATGACCTCACGGTCGATAATCAGGAAGCAAGGCCGCTCGATGGCTGTGGTAACAAAAACGAAGCTGGCCAGAAAAAATAACCGAGAACAAAAAACAAAAAGTTCTTAACAGGAAAAGCGTGCTTGCAAAACATGGCCCAGTCTCAATTCGATTAAGCCCCGCGATTCACCGTGCGTGACACCGCACTGAAGGCTCCGAGGAGAAATGTCGCCAAAATTTATGGGGACACTTAAGCTCCGCCTTTGAGGTTATGGCACGGTAGCGTAGGCTACCAGCCCGCATATAAAGCCCTGCTTAAACCAAGTCGTATGAACGTGCCTGGCAGCGGCCTTTGGGTAAAGGAAATGCAACGGTCCCGGCAGGTTGACTCTGATATGACCATTCCATATATAAGAAGAGGCCCGAACTGGCAGATGTCAAGCAACATTACGTCCAGCTAGTGCTCGGCTTGCGTCAGCTGCCAGCTACCACCTGTCAGCGCTATATGCTCGTGATTTTTAGCTCACACTGCAAACGGCGGGCGCCGACGGCGATTTTCGGTAAACGAGACTTTTAACTTTGTCGCGTTAAAAGGAAGCTTGTAATAGTAAATCAGGTTTACACGTGTCCATAAGCCGGTACTGCGTTGGTACACGGGGTCGCATGTACAGTGTCCGACGACGTATTGTGCGGCTAGCCGCCCGAAGAGCGGCCATTTATCTCTATAGCAGATGTCGTCCTGAATTGAAAATGTATTTTAAACACGTTTCCTGAATTAATATGTGAAGTTGGCCGGTAATTGTCGTTTAGGGATTTTAAACCCTGTGATAACATCGTAGCAATACCATGAATTGAGGACTGTATTGAAAGAAAAGCGACAAAAATTAAATTGAGGGTAAAAACGAAAGATCGTAAAAAAGATGCAAATTCTTCCTTTCGAGGTTCTATCGATCATGCCGAGTAATGCGTTTGACATCTCCTCGACTGATGGCTGGCACTGACAAAGCGCAAAACGCGTTCTGCTACGATGTCAAAGAGGAAATTCCCAATTTTTTATTTATGTGGTATGGGGGACTCGTTAGGTGAAAAACAGTGGAAAATATTTAATTGCAAATATGCTGATGCGTAAACAAACAAGAGGTGAAAGTCATACAAGAACATACTTCCTCATTCATTATAGGAAGACACTAACCACGTGCTTCTTTCTCCTTAGCGGTCATTGATCCGTAGAAGCAAACTGGTTGCGGGACATAAAAACGTCATCTAGCTGTCTCGCTTCCGCGTCATCTGTCTCTGTTACCGCGACTTTTACGATGTTATAAAAGAAAAGTGCATGTCCCTGGAAAGCGAGGATACATGAAGGAGTTTTCTCCTCCTTTAGCGCACGCCACGACGTCTGTAGCGTTCGGTTGGTGAGCGTGATGTCGCGGAATTACTTTAGTCAGAACATACTAAAATTAAGATGCGGGTTCAGAACTCTTAATCTTAAAATAATAAGACGACACATGCCCTACTGGTCCCACCACCACAAAATGTCAGATCAGAAAGAACAAGAAATGCTCGGCTATATTGTAAAATAAAAATTCTAAGCCCGATAAAGATATTCTGTAGTGCGAAATTTGAGCGCAGATATGTATGCGTTTTTTGCGATATACTGAGGCAAAACATTGAGAGGTGCTTGTATGTATGTATGTATGTATGTATGTATGTATGTATGTATGTATGTATGTATGTATGTATGTATGTATGTATGTATGTATGTATGTATGTATGTATGTATGTATGTATGTATGTATGTATGTATGTATGTATGTATGTATGTATGTATGTATGTATGTATGTATGTATGTATGTATGTATGTACGTACGTATGTATGTATGTATGTATGTATGTATGTATGTATGTATGTATGTATGTATGTATGTATGTATGTATGTATGTATGTATGTGTGTATGTATGTATGTATGTATGTATGTATGTATGTATGTATGTATGTATGTATGTATGTATGTATGTATGTATGTATGTATGTATGTATGTATGTATGTATGTATGTATGTATGTATGTATGTATGTATGTATGTATGTATGTATGTATGTATGTATGTATGTGTTTCTTGCTCTCACAAGCAAAGGAGATTTCCCCAGAAGTAAAGAAAGAGCCACAAGCCAGCGGTGCAGAATTCGTGGCTCTTTTTTCTCTTGTTCTGAGAACATCCCTTAGGTTCGTGACTCTCTTTCGCTCGGTTACACCGACAACAATGGTGGCGCGGCTCAACCACCGAACGTTCGCATAACAGCTGCGCTCTAAAAATGGGCACAGAAACAATAGAGCCGATCAGCGTCAGCGTCATCACCTCCCCACAAACACACCAAACAGCAGGATGTATTTATTTTATATACCTTATATACCGTCATGTATTTTGGGTTTAGGCTTTGACCCTTGGCACCCAGTTTAAAGTAGTTATTTGTCTTGTGTTTTGATCCGCGAATATAGGCCGGCCCGCAGTTCTTCAAAATTTGACGTTAACTTTAATCTGCAAAAACCGTACGTGCTGCGAGACATATAATCTGCGAGTGGTCGATATGAGCCTCCCCGGTCTTCCACGATCACGTCCACTGCTGTGCATATCACTCATAGGGCAGCGACAGTCCACAACGCATCCGGAGAAAGGCGTGTTTGCCACATGATCAGACCGATAAAACAGCTAGTCAAGAGCACTAATTTTTAGAAAGCGCTACTTGCGTACTTCCAGGTAAGCGAGCCAGTGTGCAGATGTGCCTGAGAAATTAGGCACTGTATACTATGTCCGCTATTAGTCTTACCTCAACATTCGACACTATTCCGTGGAGTACTGGGTACAAGTCAACGCCGTGCGGAATCTTCGTACTCATCTGAGCTTAATTTTTACCTCAAACTACAAAAAGAGGACTGCAAGTATCATAATCGCCGCCATAATTATCGTCATGGTACAATAAGTGTCGACTGATTAGAAGCAACGTTCTTTTATTGTTAGCTGCTTTGAAAACACAACGAAAGATCACTATGATTGTTTCCTGCCGAGTGATATACACTTGCAAACATGTCCACTCCAGTGGCAATTTATTATCCAGTGGGAGGAACTGCATCAAATATTCGCGATTTTGTTTTTTCAGAAACGTATCTAGATTTCACAGGAAAAGTGATCGCCCTCTCAGATGATGGATTATGCCATTTTTGTCGCTTTTTCACACGTACTTACCATGACTCACCACAGTTTCAGGGCCTCTGTTACTCTCCTTTATACTCATTTATGTCACAAGCAGCTGTTTTGAATACAATTGAGGATATTTAGGACCTTTGAAGACGCTCATGCTTGCACAACAGAAAGCAGGCTCACTGGAGCCCTCGCAAAACGTCCGGCTTGAAAACAAAGCGATTTTATTCTTTAAAAGAGTAGGATGTTTGAAAGGTTAAAATTTCAAGCAACTGATGTGAAATGTTGTTGAAAGCCGCGTGCACCAGGAGGTGAGCAGAGAGTCGCATTTCTACTTGCGTTTCATCGCAAACAGCGCCTAACACTGGAGTCGCAAGGCAGCATTTCCCTTTAAGTGTGTAGACCTGCCCGGAAATATTAATGCCATCGCCTGCGATATTACTTTTCTTTATATGTAAGAAAAAACTCAGAAAAAATTAGACGGTGATGTTGGTGGCGAAAACAGTTAATTTAACAATATAGAAAGGTGTGGACCCCATAGGAGGGGACCCCCAAACTGGGGTTGATTTAGGGGGTTAAGGCTGAATTCTGCTGGGAGGCGCATATAATGCTGTAGGTATCTGCTAGCTCGTCACAGTGCTGGAACTTGCCGGTGATCACAGGATCACAGTGTTTCATAATGGTCGGGCATAACATAGTGTTTGTGAAGAGCCTCTAGAGCACGCGCTCGTTCGCCTTCCCGAGCCTCATAATGAGCGTATAGGTATCGGCGATGGCTACCTTTATAATAATCTAGAATTTCTCTAAATCTGCTGAGGAGTTGGCCCTCATCCTGATCCATGGAGTCTGAGGCAGGTGCTCGGGAGAAAGGTGCTCCGGATAGCCGCATTCGCGACCTCATTCCTCCGTAAACCCTTGTTGCCGGGGTTCGCATTCCGAGTTTGCGTCGTTATTGAAAGTGTCGCTATCTCCCTGCATGGCCTTGAGGCATCTCATTGGTGGAAACGGCGGAACCGGAAGTGGTAATGACACCCGGTTCCGGTGTGTCCACCAATCGGATATCAAGGTCGCGGAGGTAGCGACACACTCTATAATAACGCAAACTTGGAATACAGGCCCAGGAGTTCAGACAATATGTTTAATTGGAGGATATGATTGCCTCATTCTTCAGGGCAATATTGTTTCTGCTGAGGCGTGATGCAGCCGGCCTCGTAGCCTGCCTTCACCTGCGCAAACACGAAAACGACAATAAAGATGTCATCATACGAAGATGGATAAAGAAGGTACTCGACCTTCCAATGACTATCTTGAACACTTGCCTTACCACACTACAGGGGCAGTCACTCATCACTTACCGGGAACTCGAGGAGGCTAAACTGACAAATCAGTACACATGATTAGCCTAAACACGCTCTGGTCTGGCACTGCTCGACAGGCTATACATACACAACATGAGACATACATAAGCAGCAGGGAGGGCGGGTACCTGAACTACGGCTGCTCGACAACTCCACCCTGTCGCCACGAAAAAATGGATATAGGAGAACGGGATGACAAACGAGTGATGCGGACGCGTGCCCTCGAGCCCCAATGTGTCGGAAAAGATTGCGTGTATTATGCGGACATAGCTGATCTAAGCCGCAGGGGGTGGTATCCATCTGCATTAGTCCATAAACACTGACAGGTAGACGGGGTCACATTCAAAACTCCTGGCCCAACACAGGCGGAGGAAGGGGCCATTGTCCTGGTCGCTCACAACCCTTCTTCCGAAATTAAGCGGACGCTCAAGCTTCGCCTTTTTTTTTTTTAATTTTAGTTTAGGTCGGTTTTGCGGGAAATGAAAGGTGTAGTACCTTCATATTTTTCAGTGGTCACTTACACTCATAATTAGTGGCATGCAATTGAAAGCATATATGTCGTCGGTTAAATCCCTGCCGCAACTAGCTTCCACCTAGCAGATGCATGATAATTGGGAAACGAAGTGGTGTGCCACCAGCCTGAACGATGCGCAAAGAACGGTCGCAGCACAATATTTTATAAATTCAGATGCACATTTTTTCCTGACACGTCTATTGACGCACCCCCCCCCCCCCCCCCCCCATATCTCAATTCCGGGGTAAGGCGATGGCTTTTCAGGCGAACCATACTCTACCACTTCAAAGTGTGAGTGTTCATGTGTTGTGCAATCAATCAATTGTACAAATAAACGTTTTTTCTAAACACACTGATCCCTTAGTAGGCTCTCCCAGATAAAAGCTTTTCGATTGTGATGCACAAAAATGAAGCCCTCTAGTGCGATACTGTTCTGGGACCAAATCTGTCCTCCTTGCATTCGTTCTTTTAACGCAGCCTTCTTGCACGGACGCCTGGAAGCAGGCCTGCGCACATCTTCATCTTATGTAAATGTGAAAGTAAATAATAGTTACGTTTACTTATAGGGAGGCAGACACGACAAGTTTTCGGTGGATCCAAATGTTTTGCCTCCGCTAAGGACACTTCCTAACAACAGCAACCACAACAAAGAGAATCAAGAAACAATGCTTCATACACTGCACGTACATTCGAAATGCCTCCATGATGCGCCATTTTATAATTGAATCCACTATGCATGGAGCAGAGGTGTGAAGTGTGCATGATGATGACTTGTATATAAATTTCAACAAACAAAATAAAAATAAAAATGAAGGAAATAAGGTTGTCTCACTTAACCTAAGCCATATTGGGGAATATTTTAGGAACGGCAGTTATGTTATCTTCAGGTAATTGCAAAAAGAAAAAAAGAAAAATGCACCTGCCTTCACAATTTGACTCGATTTTTCGCGCAAGTATTGAGAGCCAGCGCGACGAGCTTTAGAAAATGCGCATCCATATGCTTTCAAGAGAACGCATCAGAAATAGCCAGCCATGATAAGACAGGTTGCTGAAGTCCTCAAGACACGTGTGCCCTTAATGCAAGTTGCCTCCATTGTGCCCTTTTAGAAAGGCTTTCTTGTGAAAATTGCTTTTTTCGGCGACTTTCAAAATGCGTCCACGAAAAGCCCGAGCTCTTTCCTTTTATCGATTTCTTAATTTCAGGGGCGACTAGAGCACCGGGACCGTATACAGCCAAGCTACAATTTGCCACGTGCGGGGGGACAAGACAATGGGAAACAATCAAAGAGACTCGGATCGCGCTGAAATAAACTTTTTATTGTGCTGGCTTGCGCCCTCAAACGAACTGAGCAACGCGACGGCGGCGAAAGCAGCAAAAGCGCTCGCTGCACGCCGAACGACGAATACCCCACTGCGCTACTCCCCACCCAATTTAAAGAGAGCGAAAAAACATACAGATAAAGTGGACCAGAACGAACTGGAACGTTGTGGAAACAGACGCGACTGGCTGGAGTCATTCGAGATACATCTCGGTGCGTCTTGCACGATAAAGAAAATGATAAATCCGAGTGTGACATTACTGGGCGTGAAAAAAAAAAAAAGAAAAAGTGCACACGATCCTTTCGGCGCTATAATCACGGGGATCAGGCCGTATTCCGGCGGCTGCGGTCGAAAACAACACCAAATAATGTTTTGAATGGTTGGCGGCAATATATTGCAGGAGACAGGGCACGAGTTAAGTTTCATGGCTCACAAGCCGAGAGACTATCACCTGAGCATAGAGAGGATGGCGGAATGTGTTAAAAAGTTACGTAATATCACACAGTTTTTACGCATTAACGCGAAAAAAAAAAAAACGGCTAAAGCATACAAAACGCACGAGAATGATCGGCGGTGTGGTTGATGCTGCACTTGAGAGGCAATGGCAGACGCCGCACTTTTAGACTCCTGATCAGTTCCGACCACCTGGAATTACTTTGCCTGCATCGATATCGCAGAGAACACGGGTGTTTCTTCTTCTGTAACGATTCCGATAACCGATCATGGCTCGTTTTGCTTATCTGCCGCTTTATAAGGCTACTGTGACTTTTTTTTTCCCAGAAATAAAAAGTTATTAAGAGCAAACCAATACTTCAAAATGCTTAATTACCATAGAAAGTTAGCGCGATAGCATTGCCACGTGGACCTTATGTGTTGTTGCTAAGTGATGACTTTAATTGGTCGCGTTAGTTTGTATTTTGAGGTAAGTAGCAGTGCTACACATTAGAGCTACTCAGTAGTGCTCACTAGAGGTAGGTAGTATTGTTCGTGAATGAGGCGAATGAATGGTCCTAATGTCAACTATAAACACTGTGGTAATGTAATGTGCGGTTGCTGTCCACCCCAAAGTATGAGATGGTGATATCGGACCTCTTGTATGTACCTCACTGAAGGAAGACACCGCAGTGATGTACAGGTAAAGCGTGCGTCTTGCAACCGAAAGGGCGGTGGTTTGATTTCCGTTTGACCACTTTCCTCTTCCGCAAGAGCATTTTTTTCTCTTTCTTAGAAGGCACTTTGCGATGGCGGTTGGAGACGTCATGACCTGAGACGCCACCACTGCGTTAACTATACAGGCAAATTAGCTGTTATGACGCCGGGTTTAGGCGAATGTGCGCTCTAACTCTATCGTGTTACCTGAAGGACATGACTAATTCAACAGCATTAGAACAATGGGAGCGCTGCTAGTAGAAAGTAGTGGAACTAAAAACGATGTCGCTGGTTCAAAGTATTAATTATGATTCGCCCTCTTTTCTTAAATCAAAGCCATGCACCTGAAGAAACTATGCTCTAAAGAAAAAAAAACTAGAAACAAGCCAGGAAACTAAAAACTAAAGAAGACAAGCTGCTGTCGGCGCGACAATTCGCGCAGTGATAATTCGTAGTAGTATTGTCACGTCTGGCCGCTTTCTCTGCCCCTATTTCATCCCACATCACTTGTGAATCAATGCGTCCCGTGTGAAACAATAAGTGCCCAGCGCTCAGCAGACACGTCGCATGCCTTCCCTAAGCCTAGCGTGAAAGATCTAAGAATTTCAAAGAGCTCTTTCGGGCAATTGCGGATAAGGCATGCGGGCCGTGACGCACGCGACACTCGAGTCATGATAACGGATTTCAGGTTGATTTCTAAGAGTGAAAACATGACAGCAGAACGTGAGCCGATAAACGTTCAGTCCGCACCGATGAAGTATAGGAAATTAAAGGCTACTGACATCTATTCCTTTAATTTCATTTTTTTCTAAATGTCAAAACGGACAAGTGCTTCCTTTTGTCACAGTCAGTGTTGCTGCACATTTAATTTTGCAACAAAAAGTGGAGAGGTTGCTGCAAGTCGCCATTGATCTGACGCAGAGCAAGGAATCCTTTTTTGTTCCGGGTAGCTCCTCTCTTTCTCTCTCTCTCTCTTTTTTTTTTTTTTTTTTTTTTCAGTTGCCGTCCGAATGATAGCCGTTATCAGCTCTGGTACGCTGTGACAAAACGCGTACGACGCAATTTGCATGACGCTTGTCGTATCGCACGCAATTTGCGTATGACGCTTGTCGTATCGGAGCACGTGGAACGTTGTTGCCTAATAAAGGCAGACCTCGTGCCAAGTTCACCTTTGGATGCATGAAAAAAACAAGAAAAGTTTTTCAGTTTACACGGATCAACGATTTGACACATTTCTCCAAAACTGTTGGCAAGTCGTATGTAAATATTAAGGGTACATAGCGGTGCATTCGCAAGGAGTGTGATTGTCAGTCAGTTGCACTTTTCAAACACGAAATCCCTACGAAGCCCGAAGTCCAAAGGTTCTAAAATTAAAATTAAGATTTAACGTTTGCTGCAATATCGCACAAAATGCAGGCATATACACGATTTTTTCAAGTACTTCTGCTTTTATTAAATATGATGTCAAGTCATGTTTACAAAAGCCATCTGTATGCGCACCAGTGATTCCTTGCGTCAAATGAGGTGGCTACTTTACCCTTTGATAACGTAAGTACAGCGCGTTATGGAATTATATGCGCGTCGTAGAATGCTTCTCCCAGCTGAAATGTTGAATCCTTAGAGCTCAAATTTTGCACTGGAATGACATTTGGTTGGCATAATTTTACTATTCAGGTTTGTTTGGAGTGCCTGCCTGATTCGGTCAAAAGAAACCGGATATTCGCATCGTCTGTGGCGATGGCAAAGCGAAACAAGCCGCTTTGAGGCCAGCTGACTCCAAAAAGGCGGCCAGCTGACAACAAAAAAACTGACAGGGAGCGATGGAAATGTGATTCATATATATTTAGACACGTCTGGACAGTCGAAAATTGTAATCCAGCTAAAACCGGTGGTATTCGGGCTTCAAGGTTAAGTGCACTGTTAGACAGAAATTTACGGTGCCAAAGGCATAACCTATAGGCGCTTCCCGCTCCAAAAGAACGAGCGGACGAATTTTGTTAGCAGAAGCACCAGAAAACAAAGATAGAAATTCTGAAATTAGTCGGACGTACATAACATAAATCATTAAAAGCGCACCTCGCCGAATTCCAGACCTGGGATTGCTTAACCTGCGCAACATACCCACAGCACGAGCCCTTTTCGATGCGACGTGGTCAATGTGATTCCTTCATGCCAGATTATTATCATAAATGACACCCAGATACTTCAAAGACTTAACTTGATGAATCGTTTCTTGCTGAAATGTTAGAAAAAGATTTACCGGGTCCCTAATTTGAAAAACAATGACAGCGCACTATTTTACATTTAATGTAAATTGTAAGTCACAAGCAATTCTGAAGGGAGCTCAGGTACGATTGCAGGCGCCCATTGAGGGTTTGAATGTCAGGTGCAGCCATAAAGAATGCGATGTCATCCGCATAGACATACGTGCGAACTTCTTGATGAGTGGAAACCCAGCGCAATAAAATGTTAAAGAGCACGGGCGAGAGAACTGCCCCTTGAGGAACGCCTCTGGTTTGTTGATATCTGCCAGAACGGACACCATTTAATGCACAACTCTTTTGTTCGACTGTTGCTATTCAAGTAATTAAATATTGCAGAAACTGAGTCTGTAATCTTTGCAATAAATTTCTGAGCCCTACACTGTCATAAGCCTATGCTATATCCAGCGTCACCAAAGGAGCATGCATTTTCTGGCGCCGCGCAAGGAGAATTTGGCTCTCAAGGTCGGTATGCGCATTCCATATTGAACATTTTGCTACCCAGTGCAGGGTAGCAAACCAGTTGCTGTTACGGGTTAACCTCACTGCCTTTCCTCTTCATCTTCCTCCACCTCCTTGAGCGAAAACCTATTTGACAGGGGCTAAGAATATGATCTTGTTCCACAAACTCTGTAACACGTAGGAGTACGACCCTTTCAATTAAGTTTACCAAGTTGGATGCTAATGATATTGGCCAAAGTATAGCCATCATTCATTAGGCTTTAGTCAAGGAATCATTTTGCCTGGTGTCCATTCACCAGGTATCCAAGAATGATCAAGTGAGTATTTTATCAGCTCTAATAAGGAATTTGGAAACAAACACCCAAAACAGGATCGTTATCATTTTTGGTGTTACTCCATCATGGCTAGGAGCAGCAGCTGGCAATCCCATCGCTATCGGAGAAAGCTCAGAAAGATTAATTCGGGGGTCATACTTAACCGTACCTACTGGACCTACGTATATATATATATATATATATATATATATATATATATATATATATATATATATACGAGAATTCTTGCACTGCGTAAAAAAAAAAGCTAGAATTGGGTCGAGTCTAGCAGAGAAAGTCTACCAAGATACTTTGTTGGGCGAGTTGGTACTTATTCGTTATTAATTTAAACAGCGCGAATACGAAGACAAAGGACAAGATAAAAGAAAGCCACAGTACAAGCGCTTGTACTGTGGCTTTCTTTTATCTTGTCCTTTGTCTTCGTGTTCGCACTGTTTAAATTAATAATGAAGATAAAGTCTAGTTTTCCAGTCCTCAAAGCTGAAGACAGCGCTGGAAAACCAGGTGCAATATAACGCGCTGACCCATGAGATGTGTTTTCAGTTACCAGATGGGGTTACCCTTTTTTCAACGCTTTCAATTTATTCCATGGCCTGATTTAAATAATTAACTTCGAAAAGTGCATCCTTGAAGTGAGAGGCCGTAACATGCGCATTGACCACATAACTTATTGGCGGCAAGTGCTATCCGTGCGGAAGACGTCCTGATCCAAGGATGTTGCGCATTTCGAATGGTCGCTGTGTTGTTGAACTAAGGCTGGCAGATTCGGTACGTAAGAGAAGTGATGCGGAGGAGATACAATACTATATGTGATAAAATAATTCTAATACATTAGAGTTAAAAGAACATGTGTTGTCTTGTAAAGTATGTTTTTCTATTAGAAATAAAACAATGAGCAAGAAATAGAACATTTGATGTTCTTAGCAAAAATGAAAAAGAAACGATTGCTCATAGTAAACTGACTTGTCTCGAAATAAATAACCCGGGAAAGATTCTAATAATGTAACACCTTTTATATATATATATATATATATATATATATATATATATATATATATATATATATATATATATATATATATATATATATATAACGATTTGTATGCGAAATTAGGCACTAAATATAGCGGCTCTTTTTTTTTTTTTTTACCCGCCCATTTCCCAAATTTCGAAAACACAGGGCTCCAGATATAGCAACCATTAACACATTCCGACGGGTTCATTCAAATGTAGTTAATACTGCAGTGAACTCTGAACCCACGTCTAGCAGTTGATATGAGAACGAACCTCAGTGCAGTTCAATGACTTGAACAGATTCTGTTCCTTTGTGCCCACGACAATTCCTCCTGAAGAAACGTCAGCCCGGACTAGAGCTCCCCATCAACACTTGTTGATTTTGTTTTTCATGTCTGAATGTTTCGTCCATAATACGAAATATTGCTGTGCCAACAATCGGTGTCACGTGACTCTGAGGGCGGCAACAACAGGAGATAAGCATTTGCGTCTTGCCTTTCGAGGGCATAAGCATTTCAAATGCAATTCACCCCGATAACAATCATCGGGAGACTATATATGCGTCGTGATGGCATCAGGATTAGGCCGCGCTTCGTTGCTATTTCAACTGGGCCTCTTAAGACCGCGTGCTATGTCCAGGGTTCAGAATTTGCACTCACGTACAAACTCACCACAGTAACCACAGTAACCTGCGATTCACCAATGCCTTGTTTTTTTAAGTCGCACGGGCGAAGAAATGCAAAGCATTTCCGATACCGATCCGAGGGAAAGAAAGCGTAGAAAAGGGCAGCAGAAAATCAGGTAGGTGGCTGGCATTAGGAAGTCTATTAAGATTGGCGGTCGTCATTACCGATATGTTCGTCAGCAGCACCATCATAATCTCCAGGGCAGCTATGCTGTGGCCATGTTCTGCCCGCTGACTTCATATCTCATATTCCCCGCCTGGCTCCCTGCTGCGACACTGGGCTCCTCTCGGAATCCTCTGTAAACAAAAATGACCGTCAGTTATCTGTTCTGCTCGCTAGATGCCCAGAGCACGTCCGATTCCTCTTGTGTATTTCAGTTAGGATGTAATTAAGTTGCGTTTGTTCCAAAACCATCCGCGTCTTCTGTCTCAAAACGTCATCCAATAATTTCCCTCTCAATTGAAATTTAAGCGTTTTCGAACGCGTTTTCTTTTGGTCCACCTCCGCATTTTCCCCACACGTGAGCGTCACGTGACCGTTACATTCATTCGGTCGTCGCCGTCGCAAGCAAGGCTGACCAGAACGCCTTTAAACGGTAAACACGGGCGCAACGGCGTCTGTTCGGCCACGCCGTATCAACGATTATGAAGGACGCCGCCAAGAAGAAACCAAGCAAGAACAAAAAATAGAGGCCGAAAACCGGTTCCCGCCTGTGAGGCACAGCGGGGGAATTACTATTGCCCGCCCGCGTGCCAATGGCCAGTTTGTAAACTTCCATCTTTGAGCAACGGGACACCCGTCGCCCTTGGGCCACAATTCCATGGCGGTGGTGCGAAGAACTATTCAGGACAGTACAAGGGGGAGGGGCAGAGAAAGAGCGCAAGAATGCAAAGTTCAAGAGCAGCGACTCGACGCGGATGTCGGATAATAAATGATGGGACAGCCGGAAGGCACGCTTTCTTTCAATGCTCCCGCGTGTCTGCTTCTCTCATTCTCTCCGTCTTGACCGCCTATGGAGGAAGTCTCGCCGAAACCACGCGGTGCTATGGAGGCTACACAGCTGTCTACAGCCAATCAAGAAACGAGACCACCAGGAGATCGCCGGATTCGTGAACGGTAGAAGGCTGTGCGTTAACCAGCCAAGGAGTGCAATACCAGGACACTGGCCCATCACTGCCAAATAAGACGCGCTAAGAGCCCTGTGAATCCGTGCCTGTCGATATCTTACGTTGGATGCAAGTGCTTGCGCAGCAGAAAGAGGTTTAGCACGGTGAATCATCACTCGACTGTTGACTGTGTCAGACCGACCTGCTGGCTTGTCATGTTGGGAGCTCAGCCACGCATGCGCAGCAACGACTGTAAACGTTTCCGTTATGCTTATATCCTACAATGGCGCACATGTTCACTCAGGTGGCTTGTGAAAGTTTCTGGTACACATCGGTGAGCTTCGGTCACTAGATGAGGCCGCTCTCAGTCACGCGCTGCTCGTTGTCGTTGCTGCGGCAGGGCCCCTACTACGCGAGATTGCACCGTCTGGCTGGTCGCGTGTGAAAGAGTGGCGGTCACGAGAAAGGGAGAGAGACCTTCGCGGTTGCGACGCATATATTTCCTTCGAGGAATGCGCGGTCCGCGTCGTGACGGGAGCCGCTCAGGAAAACGAATATCGGCTTCCGTTTACGGGACCTCCCTTTTACTGCCGCGAAGCGTGGCCCTCCGCCCGCCGGCTTCCACAGGCGAGCTCGAACACAGTGGCCACACAGACGGGCGGCCCTTCATCCTGCCTCGGAAACTCTCCGGTACATGAAAGAGTAACGCTACGCGTTAGTGGAACTGCTGTTAATGTCCCACCGTCAGAAGAAGCCACTAAAGGGAAGCATGGGTCATCAACATCGTCACATGCGACGAACAGACATAACACTGCGGTCATAACAGAGCGGACACGTTGCAAGAAGCCCTCGCAAGTCACGTCTGACGAGACCGTATGACTTAATCTTGAAGAGATATTTGCGAAAAGCGCTCGGAAAGAGGAAAGAATGGGGCAACCGATAGACACAGCGTGTGATATTTGCTTAGATCTCCAATTATCGCATCGTGCACTTCCACATTGCTGTGTTTCGTTCAGGTACCGAGTGAGAGGTTGGAAAATGCTTTGGCACTGGTTGCATGGTACGTCATATCGTGCGCTATTAAACCAGTGCAACTCCATGTCCTGCATACCAGCCTGAGCCCGATAAGACAGCCGAAGTGATAAGCCGTCAGTAATGCAGTCCACTGCTCGAGAACATGCGCCATATTCTTTTTTATTTCCGTGTGACTGCAATGGTTTTATATTATCTGGCTTATTGGAGAACAAACAAAAACAGAGAAGTGATCGCATACTTTCACTGAGTATTCGTCAAAATTTTATTTTATTTATTTGAAATACCCTAAAGGCCCAATAGGGCATTACATAGGGGGGGATGTGGAAGCAAATCAGGGTAGAACAAAAACAGATTAACAGATGATGTTATGGTGGTATGTGAGCGAAGTACATAACTAGTCATAGTAATCTTTATACAAAACTAGAAAAAAAAAATTGTCGGGCAAGCAATATTTCAACATAATAAGAGAACTGTAAAAAGATAAAAATGTGCAGCGATTTCAGCAAAAGGGAAAAACATGCACATCGCGCATGACAGACACTACAAAGCTGAAACTAAAACCAGAAAAAATGATAACAAATGAAACATATGAGATCTCACCGACTCAGAAACACAGATTACACCGAAAGAATCAAGAAAAGGAAGCTCTACACAGGGAACGACAAAACCGCGCAAATTGACTACGATGCGTCTGAAGAAGCTAGCAATGCTGCTTGAAACTCTGATAAATCAGTCAAAAGAGCGATATTTGACGCCAACTCATTCCATTCATTTATTGCTAAAGAGAGTGGTGAATATTGGTATTTTTTTGTTCGTGCGAACAGTGGGAGGATTTTGTTCGCATGGTCAAGCCGGGATGAGACGTGAGGAGCAGGAAGAAGATGGGAGCGAGCAAATTTCGAATTGCTATAGTATAATGTGTGAAGAAATGATAATCTCGCAAACTTCCTTCTGAAAGCGAGCGATGGTAGGTTTAAAACTTCTTTAATTGATGATACGCTCTGAAATCTTGAGTAGGATGATGTAATGAATCTTGCTGCTTTATTCTGAACGGATTCAAGAAGATTCGAAAGGGAGTCCTGGTGAGGATGCCATATGACGGAAGCATATTCTAAGGTTGGCCTTATTAGTGTAGTGTAAGCTTGATGTCTTGTGTTAGAATTTGCGAGGTGTAAACGGCGCCTTAGCATGCCAAGTTTTCTGAAAGCTTTGCCGGTGATGAAGTCTATATGAGCATTCCAAGAGAGATTAAAATGCAAATGAACACCCAGATATTTTATAGAAGAAACAGATTCAACAGCTTTACCGTTGACTGTGTACACGCTAAGTAACGGCCCTGGAACAGACGAAAATCTTATATGTTTAGTTTTTTCTTCATTAATTTCCATTTGCCAAGTACGGCACCATTCAGTTAGCCTGTTTAGATCGGACTGGAGCGTATGTGCATCTTCCGCGTTAGATATTGTTTTATAGATTACGCAGTCGTCTGCAAAAAGGCGAATTGATGAGTTGATGTTACCTGCTATGTCATTTATGTAAATTAAAAAGAGCGAAGGCCCGAGAACTGTCCCTTGTGGGACACCTGATTTTACACGTGCAGGGTTAGAGATGCAATCATTTATCTTAACTGATCGGAAACGATTAGTCAAGAATTCAGCGATCCATCTGGCCGTGTTATCATCAAGCTGCAGATTTTTAGTTTTTGACAGTAAACGTTTGTGAGGAACACGATCAAAGGCTTTTGAAAAATCGACAAAAATTGCGTCTGTGTCAAGGGACATATGTAGCGCATGATGTAGGTCAGTAACTAATTCAAATAACTGCGTTTGACATGATCTTTTGTACCGGAAACCATGCTAGTTTTCTAGAAGCAGATTATTTAAGTTTAAATGGTTCATAATGTGAGAGAACAAGATGTGTTCTAATAGTTTGGAGCATATTGATGTCAGGGAAATGGGTCTGTAGTTAGTAGGATCAGAACGAGCTCCCGCCTTATGTATAGGAATGATGTGAGCGATCTTGTGATGCGTGAGAAATGTGAGAAATGTGATGCTCCCTCTTTGACCGGTGAACTGATGGCTTCGGTATACTTTTTTTCACAAACTATATGGCCCACAGTGTTGGTTTCTGGACCTTGCTGTGTTGAGCTTAATGCAACGCCAAGGTTCCAAATTTATCGAAATTGAGACACACTCGGCCTCATTCCTAATGCTTAGAATTTTCATGCATGCTGTGCAGAACCCTGGTTGCAAGCAGAATCCTCTATCTGTGCATCTTTAGCAAATGCTGTACGTTTATGACGTCCACGAAGGAGCGATCCTATTACGATGAATGACCTTGACATCGGATAAATATTCTAGCGCTCGGGAATTTCAGCCAACGAGTCCTCCTGTCACCTCCTGATTGACTGAACTGCGGGTAGGGAGGCCGAGACAAAAGAGCTGAAATGCTCTAGAGAAAGATCTGAAGACCTTGACCCATCTTGCCTCTTCAGGCGAAGAAGGTACTTTGCTCCTATTCTAGACCCAGCTTTCTTTTCTGTTTTATCGCACCCTCACCGTCCCTCTAAGCCGTTAGTGTTCCTTCTAGTTAGCGCTGCGTTCTGTATTACTAGTGTAATCATAAAACCTATAATAATTCACGCATTGTTGCCTAATAGGAAAACGTCTAGACATATAGTTGGCGTACTTCAGCGGAAAGATGGCCGCCCCTTACTGCGCCTTTGTTTGCGAGCAATAAGAAATGCGCCAGGCGGCTTCTGCTGATCTCCCTTGCGTCTTCCGGTATAGCGCACCCACAGCTTCTTCGCACTGGATTAAGCGCCCCGTCTAAGTCCCGCTTCGGCCCTTTCCGGCGTACTGATATGACGCCACTGGGTGTGGTTCTGACGTGCACAAGCGGTAAAGAACACGAGGCGCGTGCAAGGTATACCGCAAACTGCGCCACTTGGAGCGCAAAAAATGTCCTCTTAACACGCACCACTGCGTTTCAGAAGCGCGATCGCAGGTAGACCGCCACTTCCCGCCCCCTTCTTGCTCGGGGGCTCCATCCTGTCTAGGCATTCGCAGCGAAGAAGAGAGGGTTTTCCCGTAGGTTTTCTTCTCTCAACCTACGCCCTTCTCCGCGTACAACTGCGCGCACTTTTCTCCTCGTTGTGGCGTTGACGCACCTCCGGGGTAACTTTCCGCGGAGGTCGGGCGAGGCTGAGCTAATGCTGAGCTGGCCGCCCGTGCGTTGTCGGTTGCAACGCCGTCTGGTTCGCCGTCTCCGAAGGAGGTTGCGTCTTCTCGGTTTCTTCAGGGCGTGTACGCGGTCCCGCTTTGTTTCCGCCGCGGGAGGCAAGAATGCGGCGGAGGTTTCCTGCCACACAACACGCCCGATGTTGGTTGTTACGGAGCAGAGCAATCAAATAAAAAACAAAGACAGGATGAGCGCGAAAGGCTGCGCGCGACGGCACCCGGCTCGGGTTGTTCTTAGCGGTATTTGGGCGTATTTCACGTCTCTCCGGAAACGTGGGCACCTCCCGAGAAATTTGATGAGCAGGAATGCGTGTGGAGATCGGAAACATTTGCGTTGCCTACGGTTGGAAATAGAGACGGCCGCAGAAGAAAGCAGTGCGAAACAAAGGAGGCCGAAGGGATTTGTTTTTCTTTCCTATCATTTTTGTGGAATGCGAAGCCCCAGGATAGTGCTAACTTAGCATACGTCATCAGCCATTGTGCCTTCTCGTTTTACTCTCTGTTGCTGAACGGAGGTAGGTTAAGCTTGTTCTAGTTTGAGCAGACTAGTTGTACAGTACGGAGCCTGCATTATGATGATAACAAGGTATTGATTTGCTTTGTGTTCAAATGTATTGGAAGCACATCGATTGCATCGATTGCCTGTGAGGGTGAAAACAACGTGTGCGTCCTCCGCCTCGGAACGTGGCTTGTAAAATGGCTCTCGACTGCAATAAATTTCTTGTCGTCTGGCCTTCCTAACTGATAAAAAACGACACCAGTTGTACTAACTGAATAAAAAAATAACAACATTGCTGGACAAATTGACCCCTTACGGTCAGTGGCAAGAAGCGTTACCGTCCGTAGTTTACTCGCGGAAATAGCTGGACAGGAAAAACTTTGACGTAACGGAACCGATTGTGTCATGTGGGCCCACCAGTGTGCCATTCTGGACAGCTCTGCCTAACAATGTGCACTTTGTGATGCCTCACTGTTTTAATCCGCGGAACTTGCTCCCTTTGTCATATTTTTACCGTTGTACACCGCTGCGTTTCAGCGTACTGCGTTGCACGTGTTACCCTCTCTGCCTTCTCCGCTTCCAAAAAAAAATCGGGCTCCTCTTCCTTCGTCTCCTGCCAATGACATATCCCTGTTCGTTGCTCCCCGATGTCTAACCTGAAACGTTCTGGGAACATCGCGACGGCTGAAACCGGGCTCCCACAATAATACCGAATGGCATTTGTGGTCTGCATCACAGATCTCCGTGTCCGTAGCTAGTTCGCGGACTTTAAAGCAAGCCGCCGAGCAAGCGGGGTGAGACATCCGCTTAGCGGAGCTATACATCCTTTTCTTGTTTCTCTTGGTTCGTATTCGCCGCAGCAGGAGATGTGCATTGCTACGATTTGTGACACCTGCGCAGCGATGAGTGCTGACTCAGCTTCCGCAGGCACTCGCGGCTCATGCGTTTGGCGCGACAACCATTCGGAAAGCGGCACTGTGTTGTTGAGAGATATTTCATTCCATCCGTTATATCGCTG
>NC_139347.1:92901919-92919419 GCF_055883805.1 Amblyomma maculatum
CACTTATAGGAACAGGAACAATGCATCGTTGTTGTATGCAATTTATTTTACAAGTCTAGGGAAAATCGGCGCCTAGTTAAAGCGTAATCAAAAGGAAACCAACCTGCATTGAAATAAAGTGAAGCTTAAGTGAAAGCTTTTATTTATTTTTGGTGTTTAGCTAAACGCAATCAGTGACTTCGTCCATTTTTACGTTGAAGTTAATTAGTTGGACAGCTCACGGGAAAATAGCCTCATGCCATAGGTGGGTTCCGAACCCTTGACCTCCTCATTTCGCCTAAGGTGCCCGAACAATAAATAAATAAATAAATAAATAAATAAATAAATAAATAAATAAATAAATAAATAAATAAATAAATAAATAAATAAATAAATAAGTAAATAAATAAGTAAATAAAATAGATAAATAAATAAATAAATAAATAAATAAATAAATAAATAAATAAATAAATAAATAAATAAATAAATAAATAAATAAATAAATAAATAGTAGTTTTATTTTTAACGAGCGAAAACGTGGCGGGAGAAAAAGCGGCTTTCCTTGCCGCCTAACTTGGCTCCAGCCACCCGCACAGCAGACACTTAAAAAGCGCAGGCAGTTACATAAAAGAAGGTAAGCAGTTTTTGTCAAAACGTTTCAGTAGATAATGCTATTGCAGTGTTAAGAATCAGCTTGACCAGTTTTGTAATACGGTTTAAAAGAGATGCACCATTGTCACTTACAAGAACACTTCCAAAACACGGTCGCATGGCACTGAGAAGATGTCTATTTGTTTTACATTGAGGAAATTAGGTGCATATGCTAGCGTATGTTTTACTCTTTCTTTTCCGTAAATTAAGCGATAGAAGAGAATAAGCCACGTTGTCTGACATCTAAACTGGTGTGTATTTGTGGTTTTCGTCAAATATGCCAAGTTCATAGATGTGTCTGATTTTCATTTTATTGCACTGTTGTGCATTCTTCAAAATGATATAACTGTACATGCTCTTACGTTTATTGAAATTTGGATCTGCGTGCTCAAGAAATGAAGTATTTCCCACAATGCGTATAGCCCTCTTTTGAATCATGCATGGTTAGTTTATTTGTGTTCGACTTTGTTCTATTCCCCCAGACTAAGGAGCAATGAGAGATAGGAAGCGTGCAGTGTGGGCCAGAGAAATAACTCAAGTTACCGACATTTTAGTGGAAATTAAGAAGAAATGGACATGGGCAGGACATGTAGTGCGAAGACAGGATAACCGATGGTCGCTGAGGGTAACAAACTGGATTCCAAGGGAAGGAAAACGTAGCAGGGGGCGGCAGAAAATTAGGTGGGCGGATGAGATTAAGAAGCTCGCAGGGGTGGGTGGATGCTGCTAGCACAGAAACGGGTTAATTGGAGGAATATGGGAGAGGCCTTCACCCAGCAGTGACGGTTGATGACGATGACATTTAGTGTTGGGGTGTTTTTCCGACACAATTTATTAAGTCTGTGGCAAAACGAACATGCATCTACTCTTATCTGATTTTTTTCCTTTCAAATTTTCTCTTGCTTTTAAAAAGACTGTGCAGTCATGAATTGGAAAGCTGTGCATTTCTAAAATGTCATTCATATATATATATAAATTTTTATTTGACAACCATTTCTTTTGTTTTATTTTAACGTACTGACTCCGTCCTCCTAGATAGGGCCGAATAAGTTGGTGTGTAATACCGTGGGAACCTTAGTGCTCCAATTTTTTTCTGATAATATCAAGTGATTCCAAATGAGCTACAGCAGCTGTCCAGTCGTCTACTGTAGAGTGTACTTGTGCTGCTTATAGCGTAAGATTGAGAGAATACGTAGAGTAAGCAGGTTGCCTCAAGTTCACAACTGCCTAGCCCAAGGACGCGTGTTCCATCCCGGCTGCGGCTGCCACTTTTCGACAGAGCCGAAAATGAAGGCGCCCATGTGCTGTGCGATGTCATCACACGTTGAAGTAACTCAGGTGGTCTAAGTCTTCGAAGCCCTCCACTGCGGCATAGCCTGACACACAAAGAAAAAGCTTAGGTGAATTTTTACGTTCATGGGTGTGAAGTAATAATGCAATTGTTGTGATAACTGATCAGAAAATAGAAAAAAGAACAACCACATACCACCAGTGGAATCGAATGAATTCGTGGGTTCAGGTACCAGCAGAGTCACATGGTTGTTGATTTACTAATTATTCTTTAAAGAACGCCACAAAACAAGATAAAACGATGCACCATGGTTTACTTGATTTCAATGACTGTTGACTTTATTCATATGAATTATTGTTAAGACTTTACAAAGGCACAATGCTGGCAGGCTGCCGCATGGAGGCTATCAATCAAGTTTCCTGCAACTACACTGGTGGCGGAATGCCCATGAAGCAGAATCAACACTGGTCAGAATTGAGGCACTCTTGGATGACCACACATAACCCGAGGAATAAATACGCTCATCGAGAGTTAAGCAGGCGAAATAAAGTAGGAGAGACAAGTAGGGGCATTTCAGCAGGGGGCCACGCTATGAATCAGGTACGAGCATTTAGTTGACAGGGCTCTTCTCAAGCCACCGTATTTGTCTCGTATTTGCTGCGACCTTCGGCTGCTTCGGCTAAGACTCGAGGATTTAGGCAGAGCGGTCAATGACCGGCAACGGCATCTGGCCACATTTTCAAGAAATAATTTCCTGAAAATGTGTAGGCCCTGTACTAGTCCGAAAATTTAGCCATACCGGCATTCATTGAGACCGCTAAGTAATCTTCAAGTCATTTACTTATTTCAATGAACAGCCTTGTCTACGGGGCACACAGACGGCATGCCTACATATGTGTAACCGATAGAGCTCCTTTGCAAGTGAACTTCAGGGAGCCTTCCTTGATTAAAGTCAGCTATCAATACTCCGAACGTTAACCTTTTGTCCACAAACACAATCCTGTCATTTCCTCTTGCACACGGATATTTCCATGAGGTAGAGAGTATGCGATTTTGTCGTTTTTATTTCCGCTACTTTCCGTCTACGCAACGCCCCGGTTCCCGCTATCGCATATTCCCGCTGTTCCAGCTTCCTTCCCGGTTACGGGACCTGTGAGACGGCTTTGCGAAACCCGAATTATCGCCTCTGCCGTCGCGTATAAAGACTTCCGATCGAGTCAGTGCTCATAGAGCGAGAAACCCCTCTCCGTTCACCTTCTACGCACTCTCTTGTGTACAGTGCCCCTCGCCTTCCTCGCGTCTCCGTGCGCCACTGCTGCCGCGCTTATGGGTTCGACTTCCTGCCGCTGCGTCGATAGCAATAACGTAGATTGCGCGATGTTTCTCGTTGGCTGACGTCTCGCTCTAACGCTCGCGTGGTAGCAGCCCGTACACACACGCAGACACGCACACGAGCTGTGCAGCGGCGCCAGGCCCGCGACGCGAAGTCTTGTTTGGCAATATGTTTTGCGCGCCGATGACGCCATCAAACTTGTCGACTAATTGTGTCTCGGCTGGGTAACAAAAGCCAGAGGGCGGCGCGAGCGAGCCAGCCAGCGAGCGCGCGCGCGCTAAAACTTGGATTCGCACGCGAAAAGGAGGACGAGGACGTTTTCGAACGGGGACAAGGTTCCGGCGCGCAAATGTCGCCCCATGCGACGATCGCGCTGCGGCGCTCTGCGACAGCCAACCTTGCACGCGCGCGTGTTGTTACACACGCAAGTTTCAATTGAATAGGCTGATGCAGAGCGACGTAGGTGGGAAAGGGGAGCAGTGAGGAGGACGAAGACGCCTCAGACTGGCTCAGACGGCTTCATTCGGAAGAGTGAGCTGGCTGGCATCGTGTGCATGTGTACTGGAGAAAGGAAGTTTGTGGGAGAGAGTGTGTTGGGGGCCTTGTCGATTGTCGTTTGATCCGAAGGACGCTTGCTTGCACATCGTGTTCATTAGGAGAGGATGCCAAGGCGATTGCTTATAAGGGTATATTGATACATGTTAACACACAGACAGTTCGGATTTCAAGCTGCGTCTGTCGATGTAGGAGGCAGCGCAGTCTCTCCAGGAGCGCTGCAGCTCACCGGACACGATGACTCCTTCGTTCGGATTCGGCGAATATGACTCAGTTGAGTGACCGGTGTCTAGGCGATTGAGGCCGGATATGGAAGCAAGGCAATATTTTGACATAAATGGGACGGGGCAATTGGAACGGCATAGTTCGTATTGGCCCACTGGTAGAGTCTGTGACTCAGCAGCTTCAGGTCAGGCCAGTCCCCTATGATGGCCTCGCTCTTGTTTCTCTCACGTTTGCTTTTAGCATTTCTGCACCAAGTTCTTCGTAATACTCCCGATTAATTCTTATGCTGCGTCTTCGGGATCTGCGCCCGCAAGGAGGTTCGTTTGGGCGCCTTATGGATGAAAGGCCAGTGTGTGACAACCTCCCCGGGTCCGACCGTACATTGCAGCCTGTACAGGCTGTTTGACCCTGGAGAGAAAATGAGAGCGTGTGGACGCTGCTTTTCGCGAACAGCTGTCGCCGAGCGTCTTTGCGAACAGGTGGCCCCAAAGATCTGCACGGAAAGAACAGCCGGCCATGTTTGCAGTACCTGTTGCTTCTCTGCCGAATCTGTCCTGCTGTCGGCAACAGCGCTTCGCGTAGCACGGCGACCAAGCGCTCCTAGTTTCCCTTCAAGTCTGAAACAGCGTGTACATTACACATGTTTGAAGGAAGCCGGCCACTAATGTTTAAATGTGGGGTTTCTGAATTATAAAAATGGCTTCTGGGGCAATAGGTTTCCAGTGCTAATGGGCATAAGAAATCATAGCAATAATGTTCACTAAGCTAGTAAATTAACTCAGTTCTGATGGCTATCTTTTTTAACTATTACATTTGGGCGTATTGTTTCAAATACGGATTTGCAGACTGCCGCTAGTGACAGCCACCATAGTTTACAGAATCTACAAAAGGCGAGTACCTTTGGCGTAGTGGCTCAAAGATGAGCGCTGTCTGTCAATGGTCACTCAGGAGGCAGGTGTGTAGTGACCTATGTGCTTCCAGTGCTCCTTAATAGTTATGCTCACTGGTCTACCGATGTTACCAAACTGCCCAGAAAATCATTGAAACAATTGTTTTTGAGATGTTATTTACTTTATTAGCCTATTGAGTGTCATGAGCCTATCTGCGGCTCATGAGATCCTTTAGTGGTTTTCCTTCATGTTTTCTTTATTTCGTGCTCAGCAGTTGATTCTTTGAAAATATGCATGCGCCTTTCGTGTTCATTTTGTATACGAGACACTGCTTAATGTGGTAAAGCTGTCGTTAAGAATGGGGTAGTCGCCTTGTCGAGCTGCTAGCAGCAGCGAGCTTTGTGTTGCCATTCCATCTTTGTACATTGTACAAAACGAAATAAAATTTGATTTGACAAATACCCCGTCACTTTCTCTACCCCATATGTGCTGCGGTGCATGGAGGAAGTTTATTTCTTCCTCCATGCTGCGGTGTTAGCCGGTGCCTGCTGCTCCAGCCCACGCGTCGCAGTGTTTGTGACGTATCTATTGCGCCATTGGTTTTTGGCACTGGAGGCGGTGCTTATAAGAGAGCGGGTTTTTTGAAATCGCTCGCCTTTTGGCACTAAATAAAAAAAATTAGGTCATCCACGACGGCAAAGCTCATCGCGTTTCCGAAATTGTGAAAACGATTCCGGCGACTACAAATAATTCGCCGCGAATCTATAATTACAAGTAGACTCACAACTCTACTAATGAAACATCAATTATCAAAAGTTAGTTAGCCAGCTTACTGATGAACATTACTCCCCTGTTTTGTGATGGCCGAAAACATTAGTATACAACTGTGTTGCAGAACCCTTCTTCATACTTAAAAAAATCCCCCCCGCTCCTTTCCCTTTAAAAAAAAAAATTAGTGACCAGCTTTCTTCAAAAACATCGTATACGGCATATTCTTTCGGTCCCGCCGGGGTGGTGCAGTGGTAAGCCGCCCGACTACTATGCCGGAGTATCCGGGTTCAATCCTGACCTCGGCGGCTGCGTTTCGATGGAGGCAAAACGAAGAGGCGTTCGTGTGCTGTGCGATGTCAGCGCACGTTAAGGATCCCCAGGTGGTCCAAATTACTCCGTAGCCCTCCACTGCGGCTCCTCTTTCTCTCTTTTCACTTTCACTCCCACCTTCCTCCCTTCCCTTACGGCGCGGTTCAGGTGTCCACAGCTACAAGTGTGACAGACACTGCGCCTTTCCCTTCCTGTAGATCATCAGCATATTCTTTCGGTGGCGCTAAGTTTTGAAACGCTTAATCTAAGTGGAATGTGCAAGCACCGACTTGTCCATGCCGCTTAGCTCGGCTAGTGTTTCACTGTTCACTGAATTGTCATTCTCTATGGCTACTTTAGAACTTCATTTGAAATAGCTGGTTGTTTTGCCATTTCTTTGCATAACTCAGCCACAATTTTTTTTTTCCTTTTTTTATAATGCGATGCATTCGCGCCTGTTTAGAAATGAGAAAACTTGCTGTACGATTCTTCCGTAGTTCCAAGAGGCGACAGAGTGACACTTTAGTTGTCCGTTAGCTTGACAGCCGACTCCTGCCTATCCTGTTACGTCGTCACAAAAGCACGGTGCAAATAAGTTTCACGCGAGGGCATACAGAGTTCGTTCGGTCGAAAGGCCGTCGCTGTACCCCAGCTTCGGCTCTGGTTTTATCGGGACTTCTCAGAAGTTTTAAGGCGAAAGCCTGTCTAGGCTCATGGTGAATATCTCGCGTCTCTGAGATGTGTCCGCGGTATTCCGTGATATGTGTTCGCAAGATGCGTCAGTGAGATCCTGCGAGATTCCGCGAGACGTCTCCCTGAGACGCCGCAATAGGTTCTGACGTCAACATAATTTCGCCGGTAAGGACATCGCAACAGATTCTGACGACGAAGCCATAGAAAAGAAATGAAATTATAACGAGTACACAAACACGCAAGATAGATGAAGAAGGAGGAAAGTCTTTTGCCATTAAGCCTTCAAGCGAAGTTAATAATAATAATAATAATAATAATAATAATAATAATAATAATAATAATAATAATAATAATAATAATAATAATAATAATAATAATAATAATAATAATAATAATACAATTGGTTCACAGGAAAGGAAAGGCGCCGTATCTGTCACACACATGCGGACACCTGACCGCGCCTTAAGTGAAGGGAGGAAGACGGGAGTAAGAGCGGAAAGAGAGAAAGAGGTAACGTAGTGGAGGGCTCTGTAGTAATTTCGACCACAATCCTGCAATTTTCCGAAACTTGGTAGATTGGGAAACTGGGTGGCTGCTCCTGGCCACACGGGGCTGGGACTGGTGTGTCACTGCCGTTTGCGATGGGGGCCAGCCTGCCACCATATTTTTATGATATGATAATTGGCTCACAGGAAGGAAAAGGCGCAGTATCTGTCACACTTGCTCTGTGGACACCTGAACCGCGTCCTAAGGGAAGGGATGAAGGTTGGAGTGAAAGTGGAAAGAGAGAACTGGGAACCGTAGTGGAGGGCTACGGAGTAATTTCGACCACCTGGGGATCTTTAACGAGCGCTGACATCGCACAGCACACGGACGCCACTTCGTTTCGCCTCCATCGAAACGCAGCCGCCGTGGTCGGGTTCGAAACCGGGAACTCCGGCACAGTAGTCGGGCGCCTTACCACTGCCCCACCCCGGCGGGTCGTATTTTTATGCACCCGCTACCGTTTCGGTGGTGGACGACGGCTGTTGTGATGCGCGTCTTTTTCTCCCTCTTCCCTTTCTTCCTTCTCTATTTTCTCTTCTGCCGCACCACACAGCAAACAGAAGCAGACCCAGATGTCTAGGAGGCGTTAGTACATTTACTTCATTTACTTTTAACTCGCTCTCGAAAGCGTGACACCTCTGCTGACAACATTCTGTCGACAACGATGAGGCTATAAAGGCCTTCGCCTTAAAATCGCGGAATGAAAAGGCGGTCTTAATGACGCTGCGATGTTCCCTCTAAAGTCGAATCTTGAGCACCTCCTTAATTTTTCGAACAAAGCGAGTGCAGCCTTCGTCCCGTTACGCCATTCCCACAAATTACGAGTTCACTTATTCGAT
Source organism: Amblyomma maculatum (assembly GCF_055883805.1). Taxonomy (NCBI): domain Eukaryota; kingdom Metazoa; phylum Arthropoda; class Arachnida; order Ixodida; family Ixodidae; genus Amblyomma; species Amblyomma maculatum. Next base: position 92,910,002 of record NC_139347.1, read on the forward strand.
TGCAGCATTGCGACATGCGTGTTTCAGCACATCGCACTGGGCTCAACGAAGGCACCATCTTTCCATCCTAAGCATTTCCTGCGGAAACGAGGAACGTTGCTGCAGGATCACAAAAAGTGTGATGAAGCGTCGCATTTACCGCAGCCGAGGAGAAAAGAGCTACAGAATGAGCTTACAGGGAGGGAGAGATTGTCCATCAACAGTGCACACCAGAGCCTCTCACCGCAGCCAGCACGTGATACAGCTGCGCCACCTGATGTCGTGCTTATCAAAGTGCGGTATTCCGGCTGCTTCAGAGGGCGCTACAGCGACACACTCCTAAATGCTCGGTCGACGACAATGCGTCACGCTAGCGGAGAGCGCCCGGACTTTCGTTGATGTTGTAGTGGCGACTATCAGTAACGCGCGAGCGCTGTACAGTAGCCGAGCGAGGGGGGGCTGTCTCCGCAGGTATTTTTTCGTTCTCCACAGGGCAGAACGACTGCCCTTTCGAGGAGTGACATAAACTTCGCGCCAGGTAGTTCTCTGCTCATTGCAGCTCTGATAGAAAAAGGCTCTCCTGCAGATTAGGGCTGGAGACGCTACACCCTTACAGACAAAACTGTGCAAGAGTGCTGCAGAGCTGTGTTGCCTGGCTGCTCTCCTCTTTTCATTCTTCTTTTATGCTGTAGCTGAAACGGCGGGGCCAGTGCCTGAGCCGCGTCGACAAGTACAAAGCAAAACTTGTACAATGATGCGAGATGACAATTTCTGCACGCGTGCTTCAGGCTATGACATTGTTTGCTCTAGAAGAAAGAAAGAAAAAAATCATGTTCTTGAATGTAGCGCAGGAATAGATGTACGATTGAACAGTAAGAACGCACTGCTAGCTATAGTCGCGTTGAATATAGCTTTAAAGCATGGCGCCCTAAAATATACGGGGCATTTTTAGCAGCCTTTGTGTGACTGGTGCCGTTGTAGTAAGGTGATGCACGCAATCTTTACAGGTCTGAGATTTAGTTTTATGGCTCGACTTGATTACTTGCTGGCTAATGCAATCTTCGTATTTGTTGCTACACATATCGAAGCCTGGTTTTAGAAACCTCGAATCTTCGGACGTTAAGCATAGGTTGCTTATACCTCTTTTTCTGAGAAGTTTCAGTTGAAGGACGTCTGTAGTGAGAAACATTTGGCACTGAAACTAGCCGAAAGTGAAGGTCGAACCGAAGCGGAAAGCGACATTGATTAAGAAGTTAATTTTGTCAGATTTTCATTCTCAGAGCGGCTGTAGCGCTAACAAACTCCCAAACGCGTTGCGCAGCGCGCGGCCGCCACATCTACGGACAAAGGAATGAGTGTGACAGGCCCGAGTGACAGGATGCGTCAGTTATAGCAAAGAAGAGCTTTCAGCCGTCAGAAGAAAGAGTGGCTGCTGTGGAAGAAATAGCTTCAGGTTAACAAACACGGGAAAGAAAACGAAATACGCAGTCCTCAGTTCGAGGAGAGAGCGCGTGAGCAGGAACTTAGCGGCCGCGGGAAACATATCATCGAGAATTGAGCGGATAAACACGACCGCTGGTTCACGATGACGCGAAGGACTTTCTCAAAAAGTGGTCGCGCAACTTTCGAGAAAATGAGCTCTCCTTGTGGGTTTTTCTTTTTTCTTTTTCTCTCGTGTGTCACCGGTCGCGTCCGGTTTCGCGGCTCGAAATTAGCGAATGCGTAACGAGAAATCCCCACAAGGCCGAGACAGGTTTATATATGGTTTCGCAGCGGATTATAATAGAAACGCGCGAGCTCAAAGAACGACGCAGTTTTGCGGCCCGAAATGTCACAAAACGTTTTAAAGCGCGTCATTAATGTTTAAAAGCATCGAGGGCATCGAAGGCGCGCATGATGGGAAAAAGCTGCGCTTGTATCGATGTGTTCCATCAAGGTTGAAAAGAGGGACCTCCGGATTTGGTCTGGCGTCTGTTTATTACGCCGAATGTGGCTGTTATTAGTCGCCCTACAAATTAATGCCGACCACGAAATAGAAAATACGCTGCTGACTTTCTATCACGCATTTAAGTCCAACTACAGAAATGAGCTTTATTAATTGCGCAGCGGAATTAGCATAACAAACCCAAGATCAGAGTCACTGTTTGGTGCTTTTTTTTTTTTTTTTTCTCAGTTCAGAAGTAATCCATGTGGCAAGTTTGTAGTCTTAGCCTTCAGGAGTATGCAGAAAGGCTGCTATTGTCTTCGTGTATTTTTTTTTTTAGTTGCAATATTACTATTCGAACGCGATGTTTATTAACCATTCCACTAGCTCGAGCTGGCTCAAACAGCACTCCGCTGTCACTGAAGCTGGCTGCACCAACTTGGGCAAACAGCGCGTACCCCCATATTAGAAAGAGAAATCAATTATCACCCTCATCGTTATCGTTGCCTTTCTAATTTTATCACTTGGGTGACAATCTGTATTACGGCACCGTTTCTTGAAAGCTCTATCAAAAACCCAGAAAAGTATCGGACCCACGTGTGATTGTGAAAGCTGTGTGTTAACGAGTGCTCTAGAATAATGGGCTCTATACGAATGGCTGGCATCCACTTCTGTGCTAACGCTGAATGCACAAGCGCGCTTTCAGGGGGAAGGGGGGGGGGGGGGAAGAGAAGCTTCAAAGAGTGCGTTCTGGATAAATGTATTTGGATAAATGTATGTAGGCTCTTCATGCATGAATTGACTGCTATTCTTCGGAGGTCGTTGTTTAATTACTTAGAAAGCGTGATGTAAGTTAAGCAGAAATAAATCAGATTGGTATAACGGCCTTGTTGGCTCATAAGTGCAAACGCTGCGGGGCAAAGGTGGAGCAATATGGGTAAAGAATGGAAACGTTTTTTTCACGCGGTGTTTGTTCGCAATAACGGGCACGCCGCAACTTCTTGCACTCAAGAAAAAGAGACACTTAACTGAACTCCCAGCGCAACTTAGGACATATCACTATCTTTAATTTGGGCATAAAGAATGGAAACGTTTTTTTCACGTGGTGTTTGTCCGCAATAACGGGCACGCCGCAACTTCTTGCACCCAAGAAAAAGAGACACTTAACTGAACTCCCAGCGCAACTTAGGACATATCACTATCCTTAATTTGGGCAAGTTCCTATCTCTCAGGCAGCGCCTGTACTTGCGGCCTATGTGGTGCTTCAGTGGGTCATGTCGCAGTTTTTTGGCGTAGATAATGACTTATCGAACTGAATTTTTCTACAAGATGTTTACGTTCCGGACGATCTGCTGCACGCAACAAAGGAGGTGGCACCTCGTTGTCTTTTCTAACAAAGCCATGTAGGAGGAGGAAACTTTTTTTTTAATTGAACGCAGTATAAAGCGTCGAGAATGTCCTGGGCCAGGGCCACCAAGGCTAACAGGTCCTTCAGCTGGTCAGAGGCTAACCAAGTCCGCCACGTTGGGGGAGAAGATTGTGGAAAGTAAGGGGACTGAATTGCAACTGTGCAGGAAAACATGCAGTGTTCGAAGTTAGCATAGGGTTCAGGACAATTCGGGCATGCGGGAGAATGTTTGATAAGATAGAGAAACGATTGGGCATGGGTAAGGAGTGCATTTAGGTGTATGCGTCGAAGAATGCGAGGCAGTGTGCTCCTCCTCTTTAGAGCTTCAAATATAATAGATATGCTACTTTTAGTTGCTCAATGACCTATTTGTCGAAATAAACAAGACTATTGCCTAATATTCTCTTTTTTATAACGCAGTTATCCTCCTCTCAAGCTGCGCGCTAGAAGCCAGTGCGTCCACAAGCGCGCATGCGTACAGTCCAGCCTCTGCAGAGTTATCTAACGCAACACTGCAAAGGTGTAAAGGCTCCCATGTCAAACGTTCGCTTACCGATCGACGTCACTTTTTTGTCATGAGTCATATATGGTGGCAAATTATGCTAACGAATCCGCTGCATTGAATTCCTTGTAATCGTCTGACGTCCATGCTTAGCAATTACATATATAAAATAGTTTCAAGGAATTTATCTTTCGGCCAAGAGTTCGCGCAGACTAAAGCTCAGAGACGGTCACTGATCATCAGGTAGTAACACCGAATGAAGATGGGCACATAGCATCAAGTCTTAGAACGAAACATTTTATCTTATGACGTTTTTAGAAGAGCAGATGAAACCATAGTAGCTGGAGCAAGACTGGCAGCGAAGTGTTATTTTCGATCACTGAGATCACATTTAGCCTTTATCTCTTAAATATCAAAGACAACGTGAGGATGATGTCGAGGCATCAGGCAGGTGTGGTTTGCGTGCAGAAATCTGAAAACCGCATATCCATTTCCCCAGGCCCTGCCGGGAGCCAGGGAGGTCGCAATAATACTCAGACTTGAGGCGTATAATCCTAACTGCAACGCCATTTTCCGGCTGCACCCCTTGTCGAAAGGGTCGAGTAGGTGACTGCTTTTATTTTTGAGGCATGCGAATGAGTTGGGTCGTTCGAGGCCAAGGCCCTCCCGCATGGAAAAATCGCCCAAAGACGTCGCGGAAAGAGCACTTCGCTGTTTACCTGCCATTGTCAGCCGGGACCAGAATAGGTTAGGCTTAGTTAGGCCAAAATTAGTGTTTGCGGGTGCGAGGAACAATGTCAGGCAAAAACATATATTAACATAATTAACTATTTCGTAAGTGCTGGCAATATGGACTTCACGCCAAGAGGACATCGCGGAGATAGGATTCCCCTACTTGCATCATGCCTTTTCCGATCATACATAGATTTCTTAGTAAAAGCCTTATCGAACAGATGGACCGATGAACTTTGCGGTGCTATCATTCATAGATTTCCCAGTAAAAGCCTTATCGATGAACTCTGCGGGGCTAGCGTTAGGGACGGAGACGCCCCCAGACGAAGGACGGTATCGGCATATCGCCTATAGTTGCTAAACTCTTGCTAAATAAATCGCGCGGGAATTTTTCGCAAGCTGCTCTTAACAATGCGATACGAGGAGAGAGCGCGATATGAATCAGGAAGCACTGTTGAGCCACTCGGCATACTTCCCCGCCATGAGAGCTGTTCACGACTGCGCTGTGTCCGCGGGGTTCTGACGAGCCGAAGATACTCAAACTGTGTTATATATACCCCCAGTTACTGGATTCACTAGCGTCTTTCACTGAATCGGGGTAAGGACAAGACAGGCTATTTCACAGCGCTGACACAGGAGAAGGACAGAGTTTCGGAGCCCCACCTCCTTGTCCGCCTTTTACCGCTGTGTTCATTTCGCCCGAATCGAAAGGTGCGACTACTCGTTGCCATGTGGGACATAAATTGCTTACCACGCGTTTGTTCACAGTCGAAGCCCAACCCTGCGTCCAAGCCAAACGTTTGCAGCTGGAAGGATGTTCAATTATTCAGAACAGCGAAATAAAACAGAAGATACTTACTCGGATCCTTAAGCTCACGTTATCGATGATTCATGAAAACCATTTATTGCTTAATCAATTGCATTTGTGTCACAAGGAAACACTGAAAACACGATATTGTCTTGGTTCCTGAAGGAGAGTTGCTGGGAATTTTGTTTTACGAACTTTGTGGGGTAGGGGGTAATGCCATTTACGCCATTTTATAAACAAACAAAAAAAAAAAAAAAACTAAATGACAGCCCACTTGCAAGTACACGACGCATTGCTCAATTCTATCTCGGTACTCAGGATAAGCATCTGCCCTAGGCGTGAACCTGACGGGGTTTTGATAGTTTACATACCAGAATCAAAGTATCCCTCTTAGTAAAGAGCGTTTAGAATATTTATACAGGTTGTTGAACACTGTCAGCCTCATTGCCAGTAGGAACTAAACAAAATAACTGATGCTCACATGGTTACTGCAAAGCTCTGCGCTTTGGCTGAGGCTAAGAGGTGTACAGCACAAATGTTTCGAATAATCGGGGTGAAAACGACTGTTGAGTCCGAGTAGAAGGCAAAGTCTGAGAGCTATTGAACAATAAGGCGAACACTTTATATACTAGCCCATGTTGGCACCGGAAGTGTCAGCAAAATGTGTCACCGAAAGTTGGTTCCCTCATGACGTCATCGGCAAATGACGTCATCTTGCCTCATGCTTCGCGTGACCAGAAAATGTGACCACAGAATGCCCTTCGCATTGACACTTAACATGTGACGTCATGATTAATGTCAATGGTTTGATGACGTCACATAGCCAGCCAAACAGAAGACAGCGTACATCCTGAATGCCGCATGATAGCAACGTCAGAAAGGCGTCGACTAGGAGTCATCAATTTCGCATTCTCCCATGCCGTTTCTGCACTGACCTCTACAATTTTAGCATCCACCCCATCGCAGGCTTAAAAAGAAAGTTATACAGCTATTTCTCCTGGCCTGGTTATTGAATCCAGAACAACCCTCTGTCTGGGGTGACTGGTCTCCCTATTAAACTAACGAGGTCTTCAAGAAAACTGCTGGGAGAGGCAGAGGGGATCAGCAGCTGAAAGCGGCAATGGTATCTGTCACATGCGTTTAGTGGAATCCCCCAACGCGGAGTAGATTTCGAATCAGCCCCCATCCAAGCGTAGCCATAGGCAAAGAAAAACTACACAGCTTGCACATAAACATTTTTCTTTCTTCGAGAATCGTACCCTCGACTGCCACCTGTTCGTGGCAGTCGATCTACGGACTAATCTAACCAGGTTGTGATTAGCGCTTTTGTCTGTTACTCTTTTGCAACAGTTGGTCTCGACGCTGCGGGATATCGAACGTCATCATTTGCAACTGATGTTCAAGGTCAGCGTTGGAACCTTCCTTATCTTCCTCAGCATGGAAATGTCGGCGTACTACCTCCATATCACTTGCGCTCACTGGATAACCGAGACACAGGTACTCACGGCCACACTTATCCGCTTCATATCACCTACGTGAAAGCCTTTTGCAAATGTGTAAGTGGGTATAGGGCACCTCCGAGGGTTTGTATGCATATTACCCTCGGTCTCGATGCTTAAAAAGTTAACTCTCAGCAGTCACTATCTGACAGATTATTCTGCGCCGTTCGTGCAGACGTGGAGGGCTTTGTCTGGAGGTGCGTCTTCCTTCTAACCATAAATGCCCTGTTTTCGTTTGTTAATGAGCATAATTGCACCTTAATCTTCGGAGGTGACCTTAATATTATTATGATGGGAAAGTGTGCCAAACAAACTGATTTTTCCGCTCTTCTGGACTCCCATTTTCTGCATACTGCTGTTACTGTTCCGGCACGAATTACTGCAGATAGCGCTACCCTGATCGACTTCTTTATAACTAATTTACCCTGTGACTGTTCATGTTCAGGAGTTATCAGTGTTGCAATTAGTGACCACTTGCCGATATATTTTGTTGCTGATAGAAAATTGCTGTTTAAGAATGAGATCACCTCTGATGTTATCTTCCAGGATACAAATTCCCGCACATAGCAATAGCAACAATTTCGAGATGAAATCAGCACTGTGGAGCGGGAAAACAGTGCTGTCATTCGTCTCAGCCGATAGAGTGCATAACAATTTTATTGACATATTTTGTTGTATTTATTAGCGTGACTTTCCATACAAAAATTTACAAAATCGAAACATGCGCGAAAGCCTTGGATAACACCCGGCCTATCGAAATGATAAATGAAAAAAGCAGGCTCTACCAAGTTTTTTTAGATAGTCGTGATTTTCTTGCACTGAGTGCTTTCAAAAAATACAGAAACCAGGTGAAGAAAACATTGAAATAAGCTGGACGTAACTATTTTTTTAGAATGTTTGATGGTATAACGGATACAGAACAAACTTGGAAGAAACTGGGCCTCGTAGTAGCCCCTAGTAAACTTGCTTTCGACATACAAGAGATTAAAATAGGTAGTGAAACATATAAGGGAAAGTTACTGGCCGATAAGTTTAACGAGTATTTTACTACGCTTGTCAACAGTTCGTATAACCATGATACTATCAACTACCTGCAAGATCCCATTCTGTATTTCTTGCTCCGACCGATGAGTGTGAGGTACGTAATGCATATATGAAGCTTAAAAAGAGCAAGATATTAATGGCCTAAAGGTACAACCAGTTATTTATGTTATCGATCTTATCCTCCCATGCTTAACTCATATATATAACCTAGCTTTAGCCACAGGATAATTTCCACAGGGAATGAAGAATGCGAAGGTTACGGTTTTATACAAAAATGGCAATAAAGACGATCTCGAAAATTATAGGCCGATGTCTATTTTACCGTTATTCTCAAAACCCCTAGAAAAGATTATATTCACAAGGTTGTCCAGTTTCTTTGATGCTCATTCAGTAATTACGCCGGTACAGTATGGTTTCAGAGCAGCTCTAGCTGCAGAAACAGCTTTATTACAACAAAAAGAGCTAATACTACATAATATAGAAAGTAAAAAATTAACATTATTAGTCTTCATAGACTTTTAAAAAGCTTTCAATAGAATAAATCACGAAACTTTGCTTAAGAAGTTCTTCCACTATGGATGTAGAGGCGCTGCATCAGACCTAATAAAAAGCTACTTAACTGACAGATACCAAGGCGATAGCATCAATAGAAAATTATCTTCATTAAGAAAGATCCGGCATGGTGTACCCCCGGGATGTATTTTGGGACCGTTTTCTTTTTTTTTTTAGCGTTTACATAAATGATATCGTGAACATTGATAATACAATCCAATGCATTATTTATGCAGATGACCCAAGTTTATTCTTCCCAGGAACAGATGCCAATGACCTTGTAAAGGAAGCCGTATAACTTTGAGCAAATTACATTCATGGCCACTAAGAAACTCCTTAGTAATAAACTGTGCAAAATCTAAGGCTGTTTTTTTTTTTCGTTCCAAAACAAGATATTGCTTAAATAACGCTTTGATATTAAATGATTTTGAAATCGAATTATGTTCGGCAGTAAAAACACTAGGTGTTTTCTTCCATGAACATACGTTTTGGGATTCTCAAACCGATTATCTACGTACTAAATTCTGTAGGGTTCTAGGGATTTTAAGAAAGTGTCAACAGCTACTGCCTCCACCACTAATGCGCATGTTGTACAACTCACTATTTCAATCACAAGTCCAATATTGTCATCTAGTTTGGGGTAATGGCACAAAACAGTCGCTACATAAGTTGCAGATTTTGCAGAAGAATGCCCTGCGTGCCGTAGCAAATTTGCCAAATAATGCTCACAGTGCCGTTTTATTTAAAAAATACAAGATTATAAAAATAGATCTGCTCTATGAATATCAGCTTATAGCGTCATTTAATCATGAACTGCGCAAGCAAATTACCAACTTACGTTGGTCCACAAGGTTTCGTGTGATCTGGCACGTACCTTTCCCACGTACTAATTATGGTGTACAGATGCTGCATTCTAGCCTTCCGCTTGCACTTAATAAGTTTGACCTTACATTAGAACAACTTCGTCTAT